>NC_090378.1:16966744-17244244 GCF_036365525.1 Heterodontus francisci
GAGTGTCTTGGCAAGTAATTACCCCTTAACCAACAACTGCCCATTATCACATTGCTGATGGTGGGACCTTGTTTTGTGAAGATTTGGATTTTGGGTTGAATATCCTTCAGTGGATTTCAAATTTTTCTGTGTTGGATCCTGTGTAAATATTAACACAGTTCTGGAGACCCTCAAAGAAGTGATGTTTTTCCAGGTGATCTTCTGTCCTATATTTCGAAAGACAGCAACAGTATGAATTTTCCAAAAGGGAAACAGTGTTAGCCTTGTAGAGCATATGTTTCATGAGTATACCGAAAGGGAAGTAACATGCTCATACTTCAAGTGAAGAGAAATTCAGAGGGATATGCTAAATAGATTAAAGGGTCCTTCGGTGGAATTGTCGAGTGGAGTCACAGTTGAGCTCCATCGGTGACAACTGTGACTGTATCTGACGATAATGGGTTCAAATCCGAATCCAGACATTAACCACAAATCTAGGCTGATATTTCACTGTCATATTAATGGATTCTCCCCAACCTGCCCAGTGTCTCCCTGTGGACCACTCACGTGTAAACCTATAGTGTACATTTTCACATGCAGAATGCCATGTCACCTCTCCACTGTCTCTGTTTTGTTTGATAATCAGTTATGATTGAAGTGTAAATTACTCCATTTAAATATTGGGAAGGTGAAACCATGGCCTTTGGTCCATGAATGACTCTGTTCTCCTCAGCCTGAACTAGACTGTTCACAATCTCACTCTCGCATCCGACCGCATACATTTTTCTACATTATAACAGTGAGTACACGTCAAATGTACAAAGTGCTAAAAACACTTTGGGACATCCTGAGGCTATGAAAGGTGCTATATAAATGAAAGTTGTTTCTTTCTTCATATCCTCTCCATCGCAAAGCTCACTTACTTCCACCTATGTAACATTGACAGCATCAGCCCATCTCTCATTGAAACCCTCATCCAAGGCTTTGTCACATCAACTAAAATCTAGGCTGACACTCCATTGCAGTATTGAAGAAATGCTGCACTGTTGGAGGTGCTGTTTTTCATGAAACATTAAACCACGGTATCGCTGCCCTCTCAGGTGGATGAAAAAGATCCCGTGGCACTATTTGACCAAGAGCGGGGCAAGTTCTTCCCAGTGTGTCCTGTCCAATATTTATCCCTCAATCAACATCACATTGCTGTTTGTGGGAGCTTGTTGTGTGTAAACTGACTGACACATTTCCTACATTACAACAGTGACTACATTTCAAAAGTACTTCATCGGCTGTAAAGTGCTTTGGGACTTCCTGAGATTGTGAAAGGCGCTATAGAAATGCAAGCCTTTCTTTCTTTTACTTGACTTTGACTATACTTTACTTGACTATACTCTCCTGGTTGACTGCCCATCATGTACCCCCTTGTAAATGTCAGCGTTTCCCGAACTCTGTTAGCTCTGTCCTATCTGCACCAAATCCTGTTCACCCATAATCCTGGTTCCTATTTTAATTTTAGATCTTCAGTGCTTGCAGCTTGTAACTTTTTCCCTTTCTCTATATTTTGCTTTTTGAAAAAAAGAGGCAAGGAACCAAAATTTATTGACCACATTTCATGGCTTCAGGATGGCCTGTAGTGCAATACAGCCAATGAAGTACATGAAGTGTAATTACTGTTGTAATGTAGGAAAGACAGCAGCCAATTTGTGCACAGCAAGCTCCCACAAACAGTAATGAGAAAATGACCAGATAATCTGTTTTAGTGATGTTTGTTGAGGGATAAATATTGTCCAGGAGACCAAGGAGAACTCCCAGGCTCATCTTTGAAATGGAAGCTTTGGTGTCCACCCAAGGGTGCAGACTGGGCATCAAATCAATGTCTCACCTGAAAGATGACACTTCAGTGCTGCAACAAGCGTGTCAGCCTAGATTTTGTGCTTGAGTCTCTCTCATTTTTTATCTTTCATATACTTTGCCATCACCTTACTGCTGATCTTCTATGTCATGCAATAGTCTTCTATTAAGCAGACTGCAGGTCATTCAACCCATTAACTTAATCTCTTTGATTTGGTGTATCTGTAACCCTACCCCTTCCTTTTTTCTCACGATATTTTTTCAACGCAACTAAAATTCTTTATAATTAACTTCTTGTAACCAACAATTTCAGCAGCACCTTCAGTGCGCTCGATATTGCAAATATAAATGGATTCATTAAAAAGTAGATTCAGCAAACATTCATGGAATGTTGCACCGAGCAAGTGTTAAACAATCGATCCCATACTATATATATTTTAAATAGTTAATGCATTTTGTGCACATATTGTTTGATAATTGAGTGCTACAGCCTGAAGGTTTATGAATGTTCTGTTGTCTTATCTTAAAGTGTTAAAAGGGTTATTAAAATGCTTTAATATGGAATACAAATAATGCTGAAGGTTAACTGTTAACTGAAAGAGAAATTTTAGCAAAGGAGAGGATTATTCATCCCGACTTGCCTGTACTGAACTTAAGCTCTTCATGAGCCTTAATTCTACACAGTCGCATTTCCTCCTCAAATTAATCCAATTTAATTTTCTCCCCACACTGTTTTGTATTCTTTAAGTGATTATCCAGTAGCAAAATATTCCTTATTCTGGTAGCAGTTTGTATGAAAAAGTCTCCTCTTGTTGCCTATGTTCATTTATCTAGTGTTTAGCTTCAGATCAAGTCTTCTTGCCTAGATTATTGCATTGGTAGGCAAATTGATGTTATAAATCACCAGTTAGGCCTCAGCTACAGGCATTCTGGGAAATGCACTTTAAGAAGGTGCCAAGGCCTTGGAGAGGGGTCATGTAAACAGTATTAGGGATGAAGGACTTCATTTATGTGGCGAGACAGGAGAAATTGGAATTGTTCTCCTTGGAGCAAAGTATGGGGAGATTTAATAGAGATCACAATTATTAGGGGCTTTGAAAGAGTAGATAAACAGAAACTGTTCCCACTGGCAGGAGTGTACAGATTTAAGATAATTGGCAAAAAAACTGGGGTGGGAGGCAGGGGTGAGGAGATGAAGTAATGCTTTTTTTATGCAGCGAGTTGTGTGTGATCTGGAATGCACTGCCTGAAAGTGGTGAAAGTAGATTCAACAGTAACTTTCAAGAGGGAATTGGAGATAGAAACATAAAAACATAGAAAATAGGAGCAGGAGTAGGCCATTCGGCCCTTCGAGCCTGCTCCGCCATTCATTATGATCATGGCTGATCATCCAACTCAGTAGCCTGTTCCCGCTTTCCCCCCATATCCTTTGATCCCTTTCGCCCCAAGAGCTATATCTAACTCCTTCTTGAAAACATACAATGTTTTGGCCTCAACTGCTTTCTGTGGTAGCGAATTCCACAGGCTCACCACTCTCTGGGTGAAGAAATTTCTCTTCATCACAGTCCTGAAAGGTTTACTTGAAGAAATTTAACAGAGAAACAGCAGGGGAGCAGGACTAATTGGACACCAATTTGAGAGAGCCAGAACAGGCACGATGGGCCGAAAGACCTCCTTTTGTGCTGTATGATTCTATGTTTGCTTTGTCTACTCTTTTTTCCATAGGTACTACAGGTTCACTGCAAAATGAGGTGAATCAATTAAAAAGGATGATGGAAGTTTGGGATGTATAGCTGGAAGAGATCATTACAATTCTTCAGTCCTGACAGAGGGTTGCACATTTCACAATGTCAATCACCCGTAGATATAGATTGTTTTGCTGTGTAGTATCTGTTTTTAATGAATTATTCCCAGAATTTACAATTTTTCTTTGTTTTTATTTTAACCTCCAGCAGCACAATGAATATCAGTACCACTCTGTATGTCAAGTAGGCCATGGTGTGTGGCTCAAACCCAGAACCAGCTAACCCAGAGACAACAGTGTTACAACATTTCATATGCTTCCATCACTAAACTGTTGCATTAAACTTGCATAGAAACCTGGCTAAATCACATTCAGAGCACTGTGCACAGTTCTGGTCTCCATTTAAAAAAAATTGCACAGAGGCATTACAGAAGGCACAAAAATGATTTACAAGGATGATACCAGATCTGAGAGGTTGTAGCTACCAGGAACGACTGAACAGGATGGGACTTTTTTCTCTCGAAAAGAGAAGGTTGAGGGTGACTTAACAGAGGACTTTAAAATTATGGAGGGGTTTGACAGGGTAGACATAGAGAAGACGGCTGGAATTTTAGGCCCCCCCCCCCAAAGAGCAGGACCATGGTGGGGGCGAGGGGGGCGGGGGTATTTAAAATGGAACAGGAGGCTCGGGGGGCCCTTCCCGACCCACTCCCGCCCCCGCCGCCACTTTACGCAGGGCGGCGGTGGCGAAAAACAGCCTGCCCGCCCCAGGCCAATCGAGACCCTTAAGTAGCCAATTAAAGGCTACTTAAGGGCCCGTGCCCGCCGCCACCGGGATTTTACCTGTGGCTGATAGTGCGGCCCAGGCCCAAGAGAAGCTGCCTAACAAAAGTAGATGGCTCTCTGACGGCCTGGGGTGGGGCCCTCATGATTAGGCACCCTGTGCCCGATGGAGGGCCACCCCCACTGCCCCAACCACCCCCAATTCTCAACACACCCCTTGTGCCCCCAATTGACCACCCTTGCCTCGTCGGGGCCCGTCTGATCACCCCTGGCGAGTCACCACAAAATTACCTTGGTTCCAGGGCTCCCCGACATCTTCTTGTGGAAGCTGAGTTGCAGTCCCAGCAGTGGCCACTGTTTCTGGTGGTGCTGCTGGGATAGAGAGCTGCTGACCCTCTGATTGACGGCAGCTCCATTAGGTGGAACTTCCTGCCTCAAGTGGGTGGAAGTTCCGCCTCAGACCAATTAAAGGCTGGGGAACTGCAAAATGCGGGTCGGATCCCCAGGCTAGGCGGAGGCGGGTTCGCCACCGAGTTTTTAGTCGGTGGACGGCTCCCGTCCGCCAAGGGTAAAATTCCGGCTGACTTTTCCCCTTATAGGTGCGTCCAAAACTAAGGGTCATAAATTTAAGAGAATCACTAATAAATCCAATAGGGAATTCAGGGAAAACTCCTTTACCCAGAGAGTGGTTAGAATGTGGAACTTGCTACCACAAAGATTAGTTGATGTATTTAAGGGGAATCTAGATAAGCACACATTGAGCATAAGCACCAGCACAGACCAATGGGGCCTAATGACTTGTTTCAGTCTACTAAATTCTATACAATTCCACGTAAGCCAGCAGCCCTGAACTCATAGTGGAAAATATTCGCGATCTGTGCTCCACCTTTAAACAAGGCTCCATGAGCACCAGAATAGAGAACAAAATCATTTAAATTGGTTTAGACAGTGGTGTACACTCTATTGAGATGTAATCTGCTTTAACCTTCACCCTCTGGTTATGTGTAGGACAATTCCATCAACAATTCTGATATTGTTCACCTGTCAGGTTTTCTCAAAACAATAATACAAACGCTCTTAAATGAAATACTAATCGCTGGTTAATTTTCCTTTTTGGATAGGCCCAAGGTAAACACACCAAGGTCCCACAAGCGGCAACATCTTAAGCACATAAGAATACAAGAAATAAGCGAAGGAGTGGGCCATATGGCTCCTCAAGCCTGTACCGACATTCAGTAAGATCATGGTTGATCTGATCTTGGCCTCAACTCCACTTTCCTGCCTGTTCCCCATAACCTTTGACACCCCTATAGTTCAAGAATCTCTCTATTTCAGCCATGACTGACCCACTCTCCACAGCTCTCTAGGTTAGAGAATTCCAAAGTTTCATGGCCCTCTGAGAGAAGAAATTCATCCTAATCTCTGTCTTAAAAGGGAGACCCCTCATTCTGAAACTATGCCCCCTAGTTCTAGATGCCCCCATGAGGGGGGACATCTGCTTAGTATCTACCCTGTCAAGCCCCCTCTGAATGTTACATCTTTCAATAAGATCACCTCTCATTCTTCTAAACTCGAATGAATATAGGCCCAATGAGCAGATAATTTTTTTAAATGAGGTTAGATGAGGAATAATTATTGGCCAGGACACCAAGGAGAATTCCCCTGCCCATCTTTTGAAATAATGCTATGGGCTGTTCTACATCCACCTGAGAGAGCGGACAGGGTTTTAAGGAGCATCTCAAAGGATGAAGGAGAGGTGGAGAAGTGGAGAGAGAATTCCAGAGTGTATTGTCCAGACAGCTGAAGGCATGGCCTCCAATGGTGGGGTGAAGGAAATCGGGAATGCGCAAGAGGCCAGAATCAGAGGAACGCAAAGTTCTCGGAGGGTTGTAGGCCTGGCGGGGGTTACAAAGACAGGGAGGGGTGAGGTCATTGACAGCCACTAGCGCAATTAACTGGTTCACAAGTTCAAGTTCAAAATTAAGGGTCATCACCTGCTTTCTTGGGCCAATCAGCCACTCAGCACCAAAGTGATCAAGCACAGTATAATGACAGTGCTACAATTGTTGTTTGTGTATTATCGCATTCTTGCCCTTTGGTGAAGTGTGTGAAGGAGTGGAAGGATTTTCAGGCTGATTCACAGTCTGACAGGGAATGTTCCTTCTATGCCCTGAACCAGCTTTATACCAGCTGATAGGGTGCTTAGTCCTCTGCAGCAGAAGGTCTTTATGGGGTTCTACAACCCTTATAATGAGGGGGGAGAGGAGAGGGGGGGGGGGGTGGGGGGGATTTCCCTGGGTTCACATTGACTTGTCATTTGATATTCACTCATGTTACGTTATAACATCTTTCTTTCTCCCCCATTAAAGAGGCCAATTTCCATAAATGCAACCTTCCGAATAACTTTGTCCTGTCCAAGCCTGCCTAATGAACACCTACCAGGCCACACAGCATTCTTTTCCCAATATTTTAGGAGAGTATTAACTCATTTATTGTGAGCTGCTTAATACCTGCATGAAAATAACAGAGAGAAGTGCTTTAGAACCCCAGTTTGCATTCATTTACTAACAAGTCATTTCTAGGCTTTAGTCCTTTGGGGAGCACTTTTGCCTTCAGTCTCACTCAACAGCTCCTATTCACACTCGTTTGACCTCTTCCTGATTGAGTTCATTTTACTGACCCTCCCTTCGCTCTGTGTCTCTCTCTGTATAACTGGTCACTGCATAGGAATGTTCAATCCATTGTTCCAGTCTAACATCTACTTTCTGGAGCTCAAATTCTCTGCACAATCCCATCATTTCAACGCTTTCCATTTTTCAACTTCTCTTAATTTCCCCAGGTTTTCTGTGATCTTGTAGCTAAAATTGCTCCTCTCTCTTCAATCTGTTTGTCATCCCGCATGAGGGCGTCAAATATTTTCAGGATTTTTTCATGAAACAAGACATATTCTTTACTCCATCCTTCACATGGCCCTGAATTACCTTTAAAGAAATACATAACTTGCATTTATATAGCACCTGTCCCAAACTCAGGACGTCATAAAAGCACTTGACAGCCCATGGCATACTTTTGAAATGTTGTCACTGCTGTAATGTAACTTGGCAGCTAATTTGCACGAAACAAGCTTCCACAAACAGCAGTGTGATATTAATCAGATAGTCTGATTTAATGATGTTGGTTCTCTGAAATGTTGCCATAGGATCTTTTATGTCCAGTTGAAATAGAAATTCTTTAACTTCTCACTGTTTAATGGTTTTCATTCCTCTGGGATTGAACTTTCTAACATTTTAACTCGCACCTCCTTTACACTGATCTTTTATCTAGTTATTTAATTTGACTTAGAATCACAGAATCATAGAAAATTTATGGCACAGAAAGAGGCCACTTGGCCCAGAACTGCACACAGTACTCAAGTTGTGGCCTAACTAAGGATTTACACAGTTCCAGCAAAACCTCCCTGCTCTTATATTCTATATCTCGGCTAATGAAGGAAAGGATTCCAGATAATAAAAGCAAAATACTGCAGATGCTGGAAATCTGAAATAAAAACAAGAAATGATGGAAATACTCAGCAGGTCTGGCAGCATCTGTGGAGAGAAAAGCAGAGTTAACATTTCAGGTCAGTGACCCTTCATCAGAACTGGCAAATGTTAGATAACCAAAGAAAAGGTGTTGATAGGACAAGGTCACACGGAAAGGATTCCAATTGCCTTCTTAACCACCTTATCAACCTGTCTTGCTAACTTCAAGGTGCCTCACATCCTCTACACTTCTCAGTATTTTCCCATTAATCGTGTATTCCTTTGCCTTGTTTGACCTTCCCAAATGCATCACCTCATACTTCTCCAGTTGAATTCCATTTGCCAATTTTCTGCCCATCTGACCAGACTATCAATATCTTCCTGCAGCCTATAGCTATCCTCCTCGCTATCAACCACATGGTCAATTTTTGAGTCATTTGCAAACTTAGTTTAGTTTAGAGATACAGCACTGAAACAGGCCCTTCGGCCCACCACTTCTTGGTCTTGCCCCCTACATTTACATCCAAATCGTTAATATACCACAAAAAGCAGGGAATCTGATACTGAGCCCTATGGAATGCCACTGGAAACAGTTCTCTAGTTGCAAAAACACCCGTCAACAATTACCCTTTGTTTCCTGCCACTGAGCCAATTTTGTATCCACCTTGCTACATTTTCCTGGATCCCATGGGCTTTTTTTTTAAACCAGGCTGCCATGTGGGACCTCATCAAAAGGACTTCTAATTAATGAATCTTTTCCAAAAAGCTTATGCTCCAACTTCTAATGCTTCTGACATAATCTGGGGGAGGAAACCTGGCCTGTCTTCCTGTCACGTTTATTCCAACTATTTCTCTGGGTGCTTCCATAGACATCTGTGCACAAATCAATTACATCCTGGCTCATCATCTGATATTCCTTCATATTTCTTAATTTCAATTACTGATTCTTCATTCAAAAATTATAGACATGTTTCCTGGAAGACTAAAGGCTGACAAGTCCCCTGGGCCTGATGGCCTGCATCCGAGGGTCTTAAAGGAAATCGCTGCAGAGATAGTGGATGCATTGGTTGTAATCTTCCAAAATTCCCTAGATTCTGGAAAGGTCCCAGAGAATTGGAAAACTATGAATGTAACACCTCTGTTCAAGCAAGGAGGGAGGCAGAAAGCAGGAAGCTATAGGCCGGTCTGTCATTGGAAAAATGCCAGAATCCATTATGAAAGGTAGTAGCAGAACATCTAGAAAATCACAATACAATCAGGCAGAGTCAACATGGTTTTGTGAAAGGGAAATCGTGTTTGACAAATTTATTAGAGTTTGTTGAGGATGTAAGAAGCAAGGTGGATAAAGGGGAACCAGTAGATGTAGTGGATTTGGATTTCCAAAAGGCATTCGATAAGTTTCCACATAAAAGGTTATTACACAAGATAAGAGCTCATGGTGTTGCAGTAATATATTAGCATGGATAGAGGATTGACAGAAAATTGGGATAAATCGGACATTTTCAGGATGGCAAACTGTAACTAGTGAAGTGCCACAGGGCTACTATTCACTGCAACTATTCACTTCAACTGGGGCTTCAACTATTTACAATCTATATTAATGACTTGAATGTTGGGACTGAGGGTATTGTAGCCAAATTTGCTGATGATATGAAGATAGGTAGGAAAGCAAGTTGTGAGGAAGATGCAAAGAGCCTGCAAAGAGATATAGATAGTTTAAGTGAGTGAGCAAAAATTTGGTAGATGGAGTATAATGGGGGAAGATGTGAGGATGTCCACTTTGGTGGGAAGAATAGAAAAGCAAAATATCATTTACATGGAGAGAGACTGCAGAATGTTACTGTACAGAGGGACCTGGATGTCCTTGTACATGAATCACAAAAAGTTAGCATACAGGTACAGCAAGTAATTAAGAAGGCAAATGGAATGTTATTTATTGCAAGGGGGATATAATATAAAAGTAAGGAAGTCTTGCTACAACTGTACCGGGCATTGGTGAGATCACACCTAGAGTACTGTGTACAATTTTGGTCACCTTATTTAAAGAGAGATACACTTACATTGGAAGCAGTTCAAAGAAAGTTCACTAGTCTGATTCCTGGGATGAAGGGGTTGTCTTATGAGGAAAGGTTAAGCAGCTTGGGACTATACTCATTGGAGTTTAGATGAATGAGAGGTGATCTTATTGAAACATATAAGATTCTGAGGGGGCTTGGCAGGGTAGATGCTGAGAGGATGTTTCACCTCATTGGGAAATCTAGAACTAGGGGACACAGTTTCAATATAAAGGGTCTCCCATTTAAGACGGAAATGAGGAGGAGTTTCTTCTCTCAGAGGATAGTTAATCTTTGGAATTCTCATCCCCAGCGAGCAGTGGAGGCTGGGTCATTGAATATAGACCGCAATTGTTGACAACACGATCGGTAGGTGGCGCTGTTTTGGCACATGCGCAAATACAGCATGTGCCATGAAAACGTCACAGCTTGCGACTGTAGCAGCTGCCAGGACTAAAGATGGCGCTGCTCAAAGAATCACAGAGATGAAACCTAACAAACAGGTGGCAGAATACAATGGCCGGAGTGAGAGAGTGGAGCGGGCCGGGGAGAGCAGTGCGGGGGCCGGGGAGAGCAGCGCGGGGGCCCGGGAGAGCAGCGCGGGGGCCCGGGAGAGCAGCGCGGGGGCCCGGGAGAGCAGCGCGGGGGCTGGGGAGAGCAGCGCGGGGGCCCGGGAGAGCAGCGCGGGGGCCGGGGAGAGCAGCGCGAGGGGATTAGCGGTAGCGGTGACGGAGTGGGGGGGGGAAGAGGGAGGGGGGGCGAAAGAGGGAGGGGGGGGGAAGAGGGAGAGGGAGGGGGGGAAAGAGGGAGAGGGAGGGGGGAAAGAGGAAGGGGGGAAGAGGGAGAGGGAGGGGGGGAAGAGGGAGAGGGAGGGGGGAAAGAGGGAGGGGGGAAAAGAGGGAGAGGGGGGAAAAGAGGGAGAGGGGGGAAAGAGGGAGAGGGAGGGGGGTAAAGAGGGAGAGGGAGGGGGGAAGAGAGGGAGGGGGGAGAGGGAGGAGTGGAGGGAGAGGGAGGAAGGGGAGAGAGTGGGGGGGGGGAGCAGCAGAACGGAAGAGGAGTGCCTTTTTCTGTGCATGTGCCATAAACACAACAGCAAAAGACTTACTGGCCAGTCCCTGGACCCGGTGACACCAAGGTTCTTCGCACGCTCGCTCCCCGCGGCTCTCTACGGCCTCTCGCTTCCGGCCCTCTCCATTCAGCCGTTCCCTCCAGCTGCAGATGCCCAATCCAGTTGCTTTCTCCCCTACCCAGTTGCTTTCTCTACTTCTCCACAGTACTTCAGGCATTGCAACTGTCTGGTCCCTGCATTTTGCATGCTCCCTCTCCCCACCCCTTCCCGCTCTCCCCACCCCTCCCTCCCCCTCTTCACCCACCCCCCCTCTACCCCCCTACCTCTACCCCCCCACCATAGTTGAATATCTGAAGTGCAGTTGCAAAGTCGGGGAAATAGCATGCAAAACAAAACCTCAACAATTCTGGGTTTAATTATTGAAAAGTTTTATTAAGTATCCGAGGAACTGCTGTGCATAGATACATGAGTGTTGTGTCCAGCATTCCCGTTAGACAGACAGGCCGAGTCTCTGCTATGCACAGCTAAAGAGATTGTTCCTGGAGAGCCTTGTGGTGAATGAACGCTTGGCTCTCTATTCCATTACTGTATTGTCCATGTGAAGAAGGCAAAGTCACAAGAGTCTGAGCTCAGTCTATTCTTGGTGAATGTTCCCCAAGCGCATCCCAATGTGCATTCCCAATTCATCCATAAATGCAATGTTCCTTTCCACATCGTGATGAGCTCCGCAGCATGATCCAGTTGCCTTCATTGCTTGAATGCTGACCGTAAGTCTCGAGGATTGTTTTCTCGACGGCATGTTTTACATGAAAAGAAGAAAAGCAAATCAGAGTCAGAGCTTGCCTCCCTCCATCCACTGAAATTACTGTTGCACACACCTTTTTAAGTTCTGCAGTGAAGGCACCAATTGATAACGTCGCCCATGAAGCACTTATTACCCACCTCAGATGCAGGAATCATCATATCCTTGCGTCCTCTCCTGCACTGCCTCCTTTGCTGGAATGCCGTCCTTAAGTGTCAAGGATTGTTTTCTCAAGGGCACGTTTTACATGAAAGGAAATAATGAAAGAACATCAGTGTCAGAGCTTCCCTCCCTCCAATGGAATTACTGTTGAGCATGCTTTGTGTTCTGCGGTAAAGGCATGTACTGATAACACCGCCAATGAATCACTTAGTACCCACCTCAGCTGTAGGAGTCAGGATGATGTAACTGCCCCTATCTCGTGATGGTTCAATGCTGCTCTCAGGGAAAACATGAATGATGTGAGGGTGCTGGAAAAAGAAGCACATTTCTTTTGGACTATGAACATAAAGCAGGCCATTTAGCCCAGCTGTTCCCTGCTAGTGGTTATGCGACTCGTGCGTCTTCCCATCCATTCCCATTTAATACTGCCTACTACTATCAGCATCATCTTCCATTTCTTTCACTCTTACCTACCTTTGCCTTAAAGCAACACTGAGGATGGAGAATGGTGTGGCTGCACTCCCACCTCACCAGTTGTGTACGCAGCAAGAGTATTCACATTTGTGCTACCACTGGACACGGCATGCTTGTTTCTTTTAGTGCTCGGTCCTCTTCTTGCTGAATGTTCCCCAAGTGCTTGACCCCTTTGGACGCCTTCTCTGCTTGACAGGCAGCAGCTGGCAATTGCGGAGTCTCACAAGGCTCTGCATGGTTGTTTCAAGGGTGGATGGGGAAACATGTGGCTGTGTGTCCACGTGCACTGCTCGGATGGGTGCAGGAACAGGTAGCTGTGTGTCCATGTGCACTGCTTGGATGGGTGCAGGAACAGGTCACTGTGTAACTGAGCAGCAAGGAGAGGGTACCACAGGTGGGGAAGTGGAGCTTTGAACAGGCAGGCGTATGTATGGTCCATCAGATCATTAGGCCAGGGGGTGAAACGCTCAGGATCCATGGATTGTGGCACGCGACTGATGTCCAGCGCATGGCCACCTCCATCCGAAGGTGCTTCCGGGCAATTGTTGGGCAAATTAATTGGCCCCATCTCATCAGCCAGTCCTTGTGTTTATGGCGCATGCACAGAAAAAGGCACTCCTCTTCCGCTCCGCCGCTCCCCCCGCTTCCCTCCCTCCCTTCCCCCCTCCCTCCCTTCCTCCTTCCCTCCCTCCCTTCCCTCCCTCCCTTCCCTCCTTCCCTCCCTTCCCTTCTTCCCTTCCCTCCCTTGGCAGAGGCCAACCTGGCGTGTTCTCCGAGGAAGGTGACGTTACGTGATGACATCATCTGCGCATGCGCAAACTGGTCCTGGCAATCCGGACCGCAGCGCATGCGCAGAGGGCCTGAGACCGTGTGCGCATGTGCGCACCGCGGCGCATCCTGATAACGTAGCGTTGTCATCAATCACTTTGTTGAATATATTCAAGGCTGAATTAGACAGATTTATGATTGACAAGGGAGTCAAGGGTTATGGGGGAGAGGCAGGAAAGTGGAGTTAAGGCCACAATCAGATTAGCCATGATCTTATTGAATAGTGGAGCAGGCTCAAGGGGGGAATAGACAACTCCTGCTCCTATTTCTTACATTCTTATGAATGGAGTTAGCATTGATGATCTCCTCATAGCAGAACATGCCAAGTTGGAGCCTTTCTTAAACCAAATACACTGAAGGCAACTTGGGACCAGGGCACAGTACCCTACTGATTACGATACTTGACTAGCAGTCTACAGCTTGTGGTCTAGAATTAGCTGTGCAATACCTGTTTTTGAGCTCTATATAACCTGCATTAAGGTGGACAGGAAGTGGATGTTCATTACGAGCTGGAAAGGAGGGAGATGGAGT
Organism: Heterodontus francisci; assembly: GCF_036365525.1. Taxonomy (NCBI): domain Eukaryota; kingdom Metazoa; phylum Chordata; class Chondrichthyes; order Heterodontiformes; family Heterodontidae; genus Heterodontus; species Heterodontus francisci. The sequence continues at coordinate 16,980,540 of NC_090378.1, forward strand.
CGATGGCTAAGGAATAGACTATGTGGCGGGAGCCGAAGCCAATGGTTTTTGTCTTTCCAATGTTTAATTAAATGAAATTTCTGCTCATCCAGTATTAGATGTTGACAAGTAGCATGGCAACACACAGGCAGTGGAGGAATCCAGAGAGACATTGTGGGGTAGAGCATACATGTGGAAACAGCCATGCTTTCGGGTGATGTCGTTGAGAGGCAGTTTGTGATGAGAAATAGGAGGGGGCCAAGGATTGGGGAGACTCCAGAGATAACGGTATGGGAAGAAAATCCATTGCTGGAAATTGTGTGGTATGACTGGACAAGTAAGGGTGGAATGAGTCGAGGGCAGTCCTACCTAGAATGGGCAATGGAGGAGAGGTGTTGGCAGAGGAAAGTGTGATCAACAGTGTCAAAGGGTGAAGACAGGGTAGAGAAGGATGTAGAGGGATAGTGCATCATGGTCACGGTTGTGATGTTGCTGTCTGCCATGGGGGTCAGAAAACAATACCACGAGTGCCCCGTCAACCCAATCAGTAATAATCCAATCTTGTGGATAGTCTAATTCAAGTGAAAGGGACAATAAATAAAACAAGATCACAATTTGGCAGTCAGTGAGGCAGGTAACAATGCCTACTGACTGTTGAAGGCCTCAGGATGGTATCGGGCACCACGTGGTGTTGAGCTGTTGCAAAAGTTTGAGATATCACAGCTTTAAGGTTTCCCCTCTAATAGGAAAAGCACAAGCCTCTGTTCACATTTGCCATCGGCCGCTCTCAGCTGTTCTTTCACTGATATGTCTTCTCATTCTTTATTACATAAACACGAGCAAAATCCAAACCTAAGCGAACAGGCCATAAGGTGGGGGGAGCTGCCGCCAACCTCCAATGCGATTGATCGAAAAACTAACGTTGGTGTGTGGTTACTCCCTCAGCTCTATCGCTCATTTCTGTTCAAACCCAGCGTGACCTGGCACATCCCTACGAGCTTCGTCAATGAATATTTGTGATTTTCAAAGGAAATTCAAATTCCTCCATATCCTTGTCTCTCCCTATCTCTGTAACCTCCTCCAGCCCAACAATCTTCCGAGATATCTGCACTCTTCCAAATCTGGCCTCTTACCCATCCCTGACTCCCTTCTCTAGGCCATATAATCCTTAAACTCTGGAGTTCCCTCCCTAAACCTGTCAGCCTCTCTCTCCTCCTTTTGAGATGCTTTTCAAAACCTCCTTCTTTGATCAAGCATTTGGTCACTTGTCCGAATATTTTCTCATATGGTACGGTGTCACTTTTTGTCTGAAGATGCTCTTGGGTCGTTTTACAAAGTTTAAGTTACTTTATAAATGCAAGTTTTTGTTGTTGGAATTGGAAGTCAAGGAACAGATATGGTTTCACATTGTCTGTGATCTCCGCGGTGTAATTGCTACCTCAGCAACAAAACATCGGTGACAGGTCATATAAGAAACAAATAAATAGAGGCAGCTCCTAACATCCAGCTTGGAGGAGTTTCAGGCTGGTATCTATCCATGATGACACAGTGTTGCAATCAAAAATGTGATAGGACAGGAATAATTATGTTTCTTGTGGCAATCATACTTAAACCAAGCTATTTCAAAGCCGGGTGTGTTTATTATGGTCTGCCTGTCTGTGGAGCAGCTATCAACACATAAAGATAAACCATTCTCATTACTTTACAAAATGACACTGTACAGATAGCCCAGGTTTACAGAACGTAGCCAGGCTGTGTAGGTTTCAATGCATTCACCTTCACAGAGCTTGAATCAGGGATGTAGAAGCCTTCAAATTGCCAACCCTCCAGGATTGCCCTGGGGCTTTTCAAGAGTGATAGATTAATCTCCTGGATAATGCTGCGAGCAACCCAGAGGGGAAATAAAAAACGTAGGTGCTTTAAAAAAAAAACTGATTTGCATTCTGAGCTGCCTCTGAGGTCTCAGTTGGCAAATGTGTTGATCCATAAAGACCAGAGCTTTGATTTCCTGTTAGTTGATCTCAGTGACAGAAAGATGCTCCTCAGTAGTCGCTTCGTGAGCAGAGCATCCCTTCTGCTGGGAAGAGAGCATGTGTTGCCTTTGGGTGAGAGCAGGATCAGGTTGGGCGATGATGACCTCCATGTTACACCAGCCCACTGACAAAGTGAATGAGTGCTCGGCTGGCAGAGGACATTCACAGAAAGGCAGCCCAGCAATATGCCAAACTTCCAGGACAAAGGACAAGTAGAGGAACGAACATGCTGCATCCTTGTTCCTTAATCCTCCTTACCACTGCAGGCTCCTCCAGCCCTACGTCCCTTCCTGAACCATTTGCCGTCCTAAGTTTGATCTCTGCAGTGCCAACCATAGCTCAGTTCATTGCACTCTGACCTCTCAGGCAAAAGGCTGTGGGTTCAGGTCCCACTCCACAGACTTAAGCGGCACAGTGGCGCAGTGGTTGGGGCGGCACAGTGGCGCAGTGGTTAGCACCGCAGCCTCACAGCTCCAGCGACCTGCGTTCAGTTCTGGGTGCTGTCTGTGCAGAGTTTGCAAGTTCTTCCTGTGTCTGCGTGGGTTTCCGCCGGGTGCTCTGGTTTCTTCCCACAGCCAAAGACTTGCAGGTTGATAGGTAAATTGGCCATTGTAAATTGTCCCTAGTGTATGTAGGTGGTAGGAGAATGGTGGGGATGTGGTAGAGAATATGGGGTTAATGTAGGGTTAGTATAAATGGGTGGTTGTTGGTCGGCACAGACTTGGTGGACCAAAGGGCCTGTTTCAGTGCTGTATCTCTAAATAAATAAATAAAAATCCAGGCTGGCACTCCAGTGCAGTACTGAGGGAGTGCTGCACTGTCAAGGGTGCTGTCATTCAGATCAGTTGTTAAACCGAGGACCCGTCTCCTATTTCAGGTTGATGTAAAAGATCTCATGGCACTATTTGGAAGAAGGCCAGAGGAGTTGTCTCTGGTTTCCTATCCAATATTAATCCCTCAGCCAATGTCACTGGAATCAGATTATCTGGCCATTATCTCATTGATGTTTGTGGGAGCTTGCTGTGCACAGGTTGGCTGCTGTATTTCCCACGTTACGATAGTGACTATATTTCATTGGCTTTAAGGTTCTTTGGAACATCCTGAGGAGGTAAAAGATGTTACATAAATGTAAGTCTTCCTTCTTTTTTGCAGTGTGTTTCCCTCTGCCCACTAAGCAGTGCCAAAGGCTTTGGTCATTGTACTTGGTAGTCTGGGACTCCCTTCCTAAAGCCCAGCACCTTGCCATACTTCTGCCTGTTTTCTATTTTTAACTGTACCTCCCTGTCACCCTCCTAGACCTCTCTGCCTCTCTCTCCTCCTTTAAGAGTAGTTTCACAGAGTTATCATAAAGAGAGAGTAAAGCTGAGAATTTGGTGAGCATGGGAGTTTGGTTCAGGGAGGAAGGAGGTGCTGTTCTTTGCCTTGTAGTGGTTCATGTAAGCTTGAGGCAGTATTTAAAATTATATCCGGTATTTTAGTGCAAGTTAATACCTTAAAACAGACTGGAAAAGATATAAAGAATATAGACTAAGATATGGCAGAGCAGGTTGTGTGCCTGGACTGCAGTATGTGGGAGTTTGTGGACAGTGAGATTGCTGCAAGTGAACACATCTGAAGTAGATGTCTTCATCTTGAACCTCGCTGGCTCAGAGTCGTTCAGCTGGAGTGTGAGTTGGAGACACTCTGACATATAAAGGGGCAGGGAGAAGTATGTGGACAGTTTGGTCCAGACTTCGGTCACGCCTTGTAGAGAGGTGCAGGTTCAGAACGGTGTTGACGTGACCAATAACTGTGCAGAGTAAGGGGAACCCAGGTGGATGGAGAATGAGGATCTGCAGAAACTGATCCTATCCAACAGGTACAATGTAGCTGCCAACTGTGAAGATTATCAATAAAGACTGTCAGAAATACAGCCAGAATGTGGACCATGACACCTTGAGCAGGAGACTGTCCAAAAGGGGGAAGGGGAGGAGGAAGGGAAGCCTAAAGTGCTACTTGTAGGGGATTCAATAATTAAGCAGGATTGGGCGACCATTTGGTATATTGTTTACCTGGTGCCAGGATATCTTAAACCAGATATTGGAGATGGAAGGGGAGGATCCTGTCGTTGTGATCCGCGTTGGAACCAACAAAATTGGGAAGAGTGGGCAAGAGGTCCTGTTTAGAGAGTACCGGGAACTAGGAGCTACATTAAAGAACAGGACCTGGAGGATTACAAGCTCTGGACTATTACCTGAGTCATGTGCAAATCAGCGTAGGGATAAGCAGATTAGTGAAGGGAACACGTGCCTGAAGGAGTGGTGTGGGAAAGATGGTTTCCATATCATGGGACACTAGCAAGGAACTGCACCATTGGGACAGACTCCACCTGACTAGGGTCCTAGTGATAAGACTATATATGGTAGTCACGAGCACTTTGTAAATGGAGGGAGGACTCAGGTGGAAAAGGAAACATAAATAATAGCTCAAAAACAAACAGAAAGGAAGAGAGTAGAGTAACAATCAGAAATTGTGCTTTAGGCACCAAGGGTAAACAATGTAATTAAACTAAGAGAGAGTAATAATAAATGTGAGCAAAAAACATTAGAACAGTAGGATAGGTTAGGGTGTGTGGCCCAAATAGACATTTTTATGCAAACACAGAGTATAAAAAAACAAACTGAATGTATTACAGCTGTAAATTCAGCTTGGAGGGTCTGAAATGGCAGGCATTACTGAGTCATGGCTACAAAACAGTCAGGACTGGGAATTAAAAATACCAGGTCACAAAGTCTGCAGGAAAGATACGAATACGTTAGAGGTGGAATGGTAGCTTTAGTGATTAAGGATGGAATCACTTCAATGTTAAGAATTTGATATACTGAGAGGTTAGCGGGTAGTGAAGTCGTTATGGGTAGAATTAAGAAATAAGAAAGGATCTAGGACTGTAATAGGTCTCCAGGTAGCAGTTGCGAAGTAGTAGATGGTATAAATTGTGTAGCAAAGACAGAGGACTGGATTTTCCCTTTGGGGGTGGGAAACAGGTCAGGACTGTTTCCGGGTGCCGAACCAGCCCCCAGGGGATAACAGTCACTCACTGGGATTTTCATGGGGGCGCCTCCTTAATTGGCATGGAGGCAGGCACGCTGGCCAATTAAGGTCAGTGGGCAGGCTTTCGAAGCTGGAGGGCCAATCAGAGGCCAATGAAAGGAACAGCAGGCCACGATGAAAGGTAAATTTAAATGAAAAAATTGCTTTTGCAGACAGATCACCACTGTTGGTGGAGGGCGGGGGGGTGGGGTGGGGGGTGGTGGGGGGGTTGGGGTGGCAGAGGAACCCTTGCCTGGCTGCTCCTGAACCCTGACAGTAGGCAAAGAGGGCCTGCCTGAAGTGCTGGTGCCCTGACCTGCCACTGGGAGGCGGCCTCCAGACACCTAAACTGGCCCCGTTGCCTGCGAGAACTGTTGTGTTTGATTGCTCAGTGATTGATTGCTCTGTGCTGTGTTTGTATGGCTGATCACTATGCTGTCAGATCCGGGAAGCCATCTTGAATAGAGCCTGCACGCACAGAAATTGTAAGTCTAGTTTCTTCATGCTTGGGGTACAAAACATAACATCTGGCCATAAAGATGTCAAGTAATTTTAAATTTACTGGCTGCAGCACCTTTCCTGCCATCGCTAGGAGATCCTTTCATTCCGTGGGACAGATGAATTTTTGAGTTGGAATCCTACTTGCTTTTTACAGGTATGGACAGTACGGAAGTAGCAGCGACTCGCAAGTCGATGATACTCATGCATTACCTTGGAGCAGAGGGCCAGCGTATATTCGAGCAGCTAACGGATGACACGTCTACATTCGATAAGTGCTCTCGAGAAATCCTTTGGCCCGAAGAAAAGTGTGATGAATGAACAATACATGTTCCACCAGAGATGCCAGGGAAATGGTGAGTCCATAAACAACAGCAGCATTGTGTCAGTTGGCTTCTACATGCAAATTTGGTATATGCAAATGTCAGAGTGAAAGCAGAAGAAACAGCAAAGCGACAGGGCAGAGTAAAAGTGTGCTCCGATAAGCAAACATGCACAAGGAAAGCACGATTCACAGTCGGAGACTGGGTTTGCATCAAACGTCCAAATCGCAACCACAAGCTCGCTTCGTCTCTTTGGCAACCTCAGCAGATCTAGCCAAAGCTCGGTACCAATGCTTACCTCTTGGATGAATGCGAGAAGATTGATTGTGAGCAGACGTAGAGATATTGCTGATTGTGACTACAAGGCTACATTTCCTTTTCTTATGAGTAATCATGATGTTGATCATCTATATCATCGAGATGATCGCGCAGAACCACAGCCACATCTTGGTCAATCTTGGCACCATTATGGAAGACCTCCATATCTCAAAGGTTATTCATATACTTAGAGGAACAAAAGGACTCGAAGAAAGGATTCAATATATTTACCTGTTTGATGCTTATGAAGGTTTAATTCAAAATAATCTCCTTAATTTACAAGGGGGAAAATATGTTGTGTTTGATTGCTCAGTGATTGATTGCTCTGTGCTGTGTTTGTAAAACTGCTCATAATGCTGTCAGTCAACCCTGATGGGGCGTGGTTCCAAAAGTGAAACTAAGACAGATCCGGGCAGCCATCTTGAATAAAACCTGCACACTCAGAAATCATGAGTCTAGTTTCTTCATGCTTTCTTTGTGTTTTCCACTTGGCCTCCTTTAATTGGTCTCAATTTTTTTTTCATTCATTGGATGTGGGCGTCGCTGGCTAGGCCAGCATTTATTGCCTAGCCCTAATTGCCCTTGAGAAGGTGGTGGTCAGCTGCCTTCTTGAACTGCTGCAGTCCATGTGAGGTAGGTAAACCCACAGTGCTGTTAGGAAGAGAGTTCCAGGATTTTGGCACAGTGACAGTGAAAGAACAACAATATAGTTCCAAATCAGGATGGTGTGTGACTTGGAGGGGAACTTGCAGGTGGTGGTGTTCCCATGAATTTGCTGCCCTTATCCTTCTAGTTGGTAGAGGTCGCGGGTTTAGAAGGTGCTGTCTAAGGAGCCTTGGTGCATTGCTGCAGTGCATCTTGTAGATGGTACACACTGCTGCCACTGTGCGTCGGTGGCGGAGGGAGTGAATGTTTGTGGATGGGGTGCCACTCAAGCGGGCTGCTTTGTCCTGGATGGTGTCGAGCTTCTTGAGTGTTGGTGGAGCTGCACCCATCCAGGCAAGTGGAAAGAATTTGAATAGGCTTTGGGGAATCAGGAGGTGAGTTACTCGCCGTAGGTTTCCTAGCCTCTGACCTGCACTTGCAGCCACGGTATTTATATGGCTACTCCAGTTCAGTTTCTGGTCAATGGTAACCCCCCAGGATGTTGACAGTGGGGGTTTCAGCGATCATAATGCCATTGAATGTCAAGGGGTGATGTTTAGATTCTCTCTTGTTGGAGATGATCATTGCCTGGCACTTGTGTGGCGCAAATGTTACTTGCCACTTATCATCCCAAGCCTGGATATTGCCCAGGTCTTGCTGCATTTCTACAGACTGCTTCAGTATCTGAGGAGTCACGAATGGTGCTGAACATTGTGAAATCATCAGCCAACATCCCCACTTCTGACTTTATGATTGAAGGAAGGTCATTGATGAAGATGGTTGGGCCTAGGGTACTACCCTGAGGAACTCCTGCAGTGATGACCTGGAGCTGAGATCATTGACCTCCAACAACCACAACCATCTTCCTTTGCGCTAGGTATGACTCCAGAGAGTTTTCCCCCTGATTCCCATTGACCCGAGTTTTGCTAGGGCTCCTTGATGCCATACATGGTCAAATGCTGCCTTGATGTCAAGGGCAGTCACTCTCACCTCACTTCTTGAGTTCAGCTCTTTTATCCATGTTTAAACCAAGGCTGTAATGAGGTCAGGAGCTGAGTGGCCCTGGCGGAACCCAAACTGAGCATCACTGAGCAGGTTGTTGCTAAGCAAGTGCTGTTTGATGGCACTGTTGATGACACCTTCCATCACTTTGCTGATGATTGAGAGTAGGCTGATGGGGTAGTAATTGGCTGGGTTGGATTTGTCCTGCTTTTTGCATACAGGATGTACCTGGGCAATTTTCCACATTGCTGGGTAGATGCCAGTGTTGTAGCTGTACTGGAACAGCTTGGCTAGGGGCACGGCAAGTTCTGGAGCACAGGTCTTCAGTACTATTGCTGGGATATGGTCAGGGCCCATAACTTTTGCAGTATCCAGTGCCTTCAGTCGTTTCTTGATATCATGCGGAGTGAATGGAATTGTCTGGCATTTGTGATGCTGGGGACTTCAGGAGGAGGCCGAGATGCATCATCAACTGGGCACTTCAGGCTGAAGATTGCTGCAAATGCTTCAACCTTATCTTTCGCACTGATATGCTTGGCTCCCCCATCATTGAGGATGGGGATATTTGTGGAGCCACCTCCTCCAGTTCGTTGTTTAATTGTCCACCACCATTCATGGATGGATGTGGCATGACTACAGAGCTTAGGTCTTAGATTGGTTATGGGATCACTTAGCTCTGTCTATCGCATGCTGCTTACACAGTTTGGCATGCAAGTAGTCCTGTGTTGTAGCTTCACCAGGTTGACACCTCATTTTGAAGTATGCCTGGTGCCGCTCCTGGCATGCCCTCCTGCACTCTTCATTGAACCAGGGTTGGTCTCTTGGCTTGATGGTAATGATAGAGTGGGGGATATGCCGGGCCATGAGGTTACAGATTGTGGTTGAGTACAGATGCTACTGATGGCCCACAGCACCTCATGGATGCCCAGTTTTGCATTGCTCGACCTGTTTGAAACCTATCCCATTTAGCATGGTGGTAGTGCCACAAAACACGATGAAGGGTATCCTCAATGTGAAGGCGGGACTTCGTCTCCACAAGGACTGTACGGTGGTCACTCCTACCAATACTGCCTTGGACAGATGCATCTATGGTAGGCAGATTGGGGAGGACCAAGTCAAGTATGTTTTTACCCTCTTGTTGGTTCCCTCAGCACCTGCCGCAGCACCAGTCTAGCAGCTATGTCCTTTAGGACTCGGCCAGCTCGCTCAATAGTGGTGCTACCGAACCATTCTTGGTGATGGACATTGAAGTCCCCCATCCAGAGTACTTTCTGCGCCCTTGCCACACTCAGTGCTTCCTCCAAGTGCTGTTCAACATGGAGGAGTACTGACTCATCACCTCAGGGAGGGCGGTAGATGGTAATGAGCAGGAGGTTTCCTTACCCATGTTTGACCTGATGCCATGAGACTTGGGGTCTGCAGTCGCTGTTAAGGACTCCAAGGGCAACACCCCCCCGACTGTAAACCACTGTGCCGCCACCTCTGCTGGGTCTCTCCTGCCGGTGGGACATACCCGGGGATGGTGATGGCAGTGTCTGGGACATTGTCTGTAAGGTATGATTCCGTGAGTATGACTGTGTCAGGCTGTTGCTTGACTAGTCTGTGGGACAGCTCTCCCAACTTTGGCACAAGCCCCCAGAAGTTAGTAAAGCGGACTTTGCAGGGTTGATAGGGTTGGATTTGTCATTGTCGTTTCTAGTGCCTAGGTCGATGCTGGGTGGTTCATCCAGTTTCATTCTGTTTTATTGACTTCGTAGTGGTTAGATACAACTGAGTGGCTTACTAGGCCATTTCAGAGGGCATTTAAGAGTCAACCACATTGCTGTGCATCTGGAGTCACATGTAGGCCGGACCAGGTAAGGACAGCAGATTTCCTTCCCTAAAGGGCATTAGTGAACCAGTTGGGTTTTTACAACAATTGACAATGGTCTCATGGCCATTATTAGACTAGCTTTTAATTCCAGATTTATTAATTGAATTCAAATTCCACCTTCTGCTGTGGTGGAATTTGAACCCAGGCCCCCAGAGAGATACCTTGGGTCTCTGGGTTACTAGTCCAGTGACAATACCACTACGCCACAGCCTCCCCTCTTAATTAGGCTCCTAATAAGCCATGACGGCTACCAGCCACGTGCAGGTGGGTAGCACTGCCGCTGCTAAAATGGCCCGGAGACGGGATTGAGCCAGGGAACCAGCACACTGGCTGGCGGGGCTACTTATAGCATGCGTCCACCTCTGATTCCGCTGGGGGCAAAAAGTCCAACCCAGAGTGATTTTAAGCGGGGTATTTTCACTTTCTTATAGATTGTTATAAGCAGACTAGCATGTCAGAAAGGTAGTGCATTTCTTGAGTATTTCCGGGATAAATTTCTGTAACATTATGTCCTAGAACTAGCAAGGGAGCAGCCTAAATTTGATTTCATAATGAGTAATAAGCCAGAATTAGTTAACAGCCTAATGATGAATGAATGTATATCTCAGAACGACCATAATATGATTGAGTTCAATGCAGTGTTTGAAAGGGAGAAACATAAAACAGCCACTAAGATTCTAGATTAGGGTAAGGTTGATTTCTTCAATGCGATGAGACAGCAACTGTCCACAGTAAACAAGGCAAACCTGTTAATGGGTAAAATGATCGAAGAAGAAAATAATTTAATGTGATACAGACTAGTTTACACTCCCAAGGGGCAAGAGCTCTACTTGCTAACAAAAAAAAACAGCCATGGACAACTGAGGAGGTAAAGGGATAAAGTAGAGCTGGATAAAGTATACAAGAATGTGAAAAGTAGCACAGGTGCTGGCAACTGGGAGGATGCAAATAATTACAAAACAGTTAGTAAGAGCTACAAAAAGGGAGTATGAGAGGAAACTTGCAAAGTCTCAAAATCAACACAATTTTTTTTTACAATTTAATTCAAAAAAAGGTGATCAGGAGCAATGAAAAAGGAGAACGGTGATATTGTAAATGAAATGTGAAGCCATTGGAGAGAGTGGAGAAAAGATTCACGAGAATGGTTCCAGGGATGAAGAACTTCAATTATGAAGATAGATTGGAGAAGTTAGAACTGTTTTCCTTGATGAAGAGAAGGCTGAGGGGTGATTTGAGAGAGGTATTCAAAATCAAGAGGGGACTGGATAGAGTAGATTGGAAGAAACTATTCCCACTTGTGAAAGGATTGAGAACCAGAGGGCACAGATTTAAAGTAATTGGAAAAAGAAGCAAAAGCAAAATGAGGAAAAACATTTTCACACAGCAAGTGGTTAAGATCTGGAATGCACTGCCTGAGAGTGTGGTGGAGGTAGGTTCAATCAATGTATTCAAAAGTGAATTAGACTGTTATCTGGAAAGGAAGAATGTGCAGCGTTATGGGGAGAAGGCGGGGGAATGGCATTAGGTGAATTGCTCTTACAGAGAGCCGGTGCAGACATGATGGGCTGAATGGCCTCCTTCTGCTCTGTAACAATTCTGTGGTTCTGTGTAAATAAGGAAATGAGGGTTGTGATGGAGCCTGCATGTGCAAACTGCGATCTGAATAGTTAACCTACTGAATGTACTGCTAGGGGCACTGACTTTGGATTCAAAGCTTGTATTTTTTCTGAGACAGTCCTTTATTGGAAAATAAAAACAAAAGCTTCAGAGTTCTGGGGAAAGCAGAACTAGATGGAACCAGATAAAACAAACAGTAATATGATCAGAGGTGTGACCACAGACATGTGACTGGAGCTCAGGTTTCAATTTACAAGATTACAGACTACAGTGTTGAAGCAAGCAGCAAGCTATCATTTTTTAAAATACAAGCTGCTGTGATTGGAACCTGTTTTCTGGTTGCAGACATGTTGCAGACCGATATAGATCGGTTGAGTGAGTGGGCAAAAATCTGGCAGATGGAGTCTAACTTGGGAAATTGTGAAGTTGTTCACTTTGGCAGGAAGAATAAAAAAAGAGTATTATTTAAACGGAGAACGACTGCAGAATTCCAAGGTGCAGAGGGATCTAGATGCTCTAGTGCATGAATCACAAAAAGTTAGTATACAGGCACAGCAAGTAATAAAGAAGGCTCATGGAATGTTATCCTTTATTACAAGAGGAATTGAAAATAAAAGTAAGGATGTTATGCTTCAGTTATACAGGGCATTGGTGGGACTGCATCTCGAATACTGTGTGCAGTTTTGGTCTCCTTATTTAAGGAAGGATGTGAATGCATTGGAGGCGGATCAGAGGATGTTTATTAGATTGATAACTGGAATGGGCTGGCTTATGAGGAAAGGTTGGACCAAATGGGCTTGTTTTCACTGGAGTTTAGAAGAGTAAGGGGAGACTTAATTGAAGTATATAAGATCCTGAATGGTCTTGACAAGGTGGATGTGCAGAGGATGTTTCCTCTTGTGGGTGAGTCCAGAACTAGGGGGCACTGTTTTAAAATTAGGGGTTGCCCTTTTAGGACAGAGATGAGGAGAATTTTTTTCTCTCAGAGGGTTGTGCGACTTTGGAATTCTCTGCCTCAGAATGTGGTGGAGGCAGTGTCATTGAATATTTTTAAGGTGGGGTGGATAGATTCTTGTTAAGCAAGGGAATCAAAGGTTATCGGGGGTAGATGGGAGTGTAGAATTCGAGGCACAAACAGATCAGCCATGATCTTATTGAATGGCAGAGCAGGCTTGAGGGACCGAATGGTCTACTTCTGCTCCTAATTCATATGTTCGTATTGGTTGAGAGGTCATTACCAGAGTGCATAGATTTAGGATAAGAGGTAGGAGGTTCAGGGGGAGATTTGAGGGGAAATATTTTCACCCAAAGGGTGGCAGGGATCTGGAACTCACTGCCTGAAAGGGTGGTAGAGGCACTTGAAGTGCCATAACCTGCAAGTCTACAGACCAACAGCCGGAAAGTTGGATTAGGCTGGAATGGTTCCTTGTTGGCCAGTATGGACATGATGGGCTGAATGGTCTCCTTCCTTGCTGTACATTTCTGTGATTCTATGAAAGTAATGGCACGGAAATGTGACAAATCCCCAGGACCAGGTGGTTTCCATCCCAGGGTTTCCAAAGAAGTTGGTGAGAACATTGCAGATGCCCTAACTATAATCTTTCAAAGTTTTCTCAATTTGGGAACCAAAATTTGGAAAATTGCACGTCACTCTGCTTTTTAAGAAAGGTGAGATACGACATGGACTCAATGGGCTGAGTGGCCTCCTTCTGTGCCATAATGACTCTTATGACTCTATCAGAGAGCAAAACCAGGGAATTATAGACTAGTTAGCCTAACCTCTTTTGTCAGGAAATAACTGGAGTCTATAATTAAGGATAGAGTGGCTAAACACCTTGAATATTTTCAGCTGATCAGAGAGAGCCAACATGGATTTGTACCAGACCACATCTGGAGTAATGTGTGCAGTTTTGGTCTCCACATTTAAGAAAGGATCTATTTGCATTGGAGGCAGTGCAGCGAAGGTTCACTAAATTGGTCCCTGGGGTGAGGGGATTGTCCTGTGATGAGAGGCTGAGTAAATTGGGCCTATATTCTCTGGAGTTTAGAAGAATGAGAGGCGATCTCATTGAAACATACAAGATTCTGAAGGGGTTGGATAGGGTAGACACTGAGAGATTGTTTCCGTTGGTCAGCAAATCTAAAACATGGGGGAACAGTCTCAGGATTTAGGATCATTTAGGATTGAGATGAGGAGAAATTACTTCACTCAAAGGGTTGTAAATCTTTAGAATTCTCTACTCCAGAGGGTTGTGGATGCTCCATCGTTGAATCCATTTAAGGCTGGGACAGACAGACTTTTGGTCTCTCAGGGAATCAAGGGATATGGTGAGCAGGTGGGAAAGTGGAGTTGAAGCCTAAGATCAGCCACGATCTATTGAATAGCGGGGCAGGCTTGATGGGCCATGTGGTCTACTCCTGCTCCTATTTCTTGTGTTCTTGTAAAGGGTAGGTCATGCCTGACGAATTTTTTGAAGAGGTGACTGAAGTAGTGGACAGATGTAATGATTTACTTGTACTTCTTTCAACGTAGTATACTGTATTCGCTGCTCACAATGCAGTCTCCTCTACATTGGGGAGACCAAACGCAGATTGGGTGACCACTTTGCGGAACACCTCCACTCAGTCTGAATGCATGACCTCAAGCTTCTGGTTGCAGGCCATTCCAACACCACCACCCCTGCTCTCATGCTCACATATCTGTCCTGGGCTTGCTGCAGTGTTCCAGTGAACATCAACGCAAGCTCGAGGAACAGCATCTCATTTACCGATTGGGCACACTACAGCCTGCCGGATTGAACATTGAGTTCAATAATTTCAGAGTATGACGGGGCCCCCATTTTATTTTCAGTTCTTTTTTCTTTCTTATTTTAATTTTATTTCAGTTCGTTTCATCATTCATTTTTCTTACCATGTGCTTACCCACTTTTTTTTCATGTTTGTGCTTTGAGCCAGGGCTGTTCATTTTTCTGTCCATTAACACCCTCTCTGCACTAACACTTTGTCTTTCAACACACCATTAACATGCCATTTGCCTTTGCTCCATGGCTTTCTGGTCAGTTATTCTCTGTGACCCCGTCCTATCAACAACTTCCCTTTTGTTATCTCTTGCCCTACCCCCGCTTTATTTGCTTAAAACCTATTACGTTTCTAACCTTTGCCAGTTCTGATGAAGGGTCACTGACCTGAAATGTTAACTCTTGTTTCTTTTTCCACAAATGCTGTCAGACCTGCTGAGTATTTCCAGCATTTCTTAAGTCTAGTGATGTTGTGCAAGGATCTGTGTTGGGACCTCAACTATTCGTTGTATTTATTAATGACTTAGATCATGAGATACAAAGCCACATATCCAGATTTGCCGATGAGACAAAAATAGGCAGCATTGTAAGTGATATAGATGGAAGCGTAACATTACAAAGAGATATTGATATATTAAGAGATTGGGTAACAAAATGGCAAATGGATTAAGTGTAGCCAAATGTGAGGTCATCCACTTCAGACCCAAAAAGGATATAACTTTCTAAATGGTGAAAATCTAGAAACAGTGTGGGTCTAAAGAGACTTTGGGGCCCATTTACAAAGATCACTAATATGTCATGGACAGGTACAGAAAATAATCAAAAAGGCTAACTGAATGCTGGCCTTTATATCTAAAGTCTGTAGAGACTTTCCAGGGAGTCTGTAAAATAATGTAAAAGTGTTTATTGACTAGGGATGGCCTTATAGGTGAGTGATCGCCCAAGGGTGCCATAGTCAGCACTTGAAGCTCAACTTGCCACCCTGTTGCCACTCAGGACCACCTGCCATTGCTTAAGATGCTGAGCTTTTCGGTAAGACAAATATTAAGGGAGTCTGCAGCCTCTTGCACTGTCACTCAAGGAAGCACAGAAAGCTGTGAAACTAGTCTCAGGGCATCCTTCAGCCAGTCTCCCAGTGCTCTGCAAGGCCATTGCTTTACCAGACTGAATAAATCAAATTCTATTTTTACTGACAGGGGACTTTAACGGGTTCATTGGGGGATCATATTCGACAATTTCATCCACTTTTCCCTGAAAAGGAAGAATCAATGGCTTTTATGGAGAATGATTTATGAGTGTCATTGTCAAACATCACACCAATAGACAGTCTCTGCAGTAAGAAGCCGCAACCCATCTCATTGATAGCTGTAACTAAATACCTATTTTCTTCAAAGCATTATTAAAATATCCTTTACTTGCAGCACTTTTTGTGAGTATTATCAAGTAATATAATTTAGATAATGGGGGGTGGGGGTCTGTACTTACTAATCTATTTGAAAAGAGGTCCTTCAACCAAGAAAGTTTGAGAACCACTGATCTAGAGGACTGGAGTGTAAGGGGGTAGAGGTCATGTTTCAGCTGTACAAAGCCTCGTTTAGACCACACCTGGAGTACTGTGAGCTGTTCTGGGCACCACACCTTAGGAAGGTCATAGAGTCATTACGGCACAGAAAGAGGCTATTGGCCTTGGCGGGAGTGCAGCGTAGATTTACCAAAATGATACCTGGACTCCAAACGTTAAGTTACGAGGTGAGATTACACAAACTCGAGTTGTATTCCCTGGAATTTAGAAGATTAAGGCATGATTTGATCGAATTTTTCAAGATATTAAGGGAAACTGATAAGGTACACAGAGAGAAACTATTTCTGCTAGTTGGGGAGTTTAGGACTAGGGGGCATCGTTTAAAGGTTCGAGTTAGTCCTTTCAGTAGTGAAGTTAGGAAACACAAACCCAAGTAGATCAGCCCAAAGTCTACGCTTCTCTAAAGACAGCCCGTTCTTTGACCCTATCTGCGTAAGTAAGATTCCTTCCTCCTTTCCTGTGCACCAGAGCTCATCGCACTAAAAGCAGCTTTTCTTGTAAAAGGGGAGTGTCGACAGACTGCGAATGTTGCCGATGTGTCCTGCAAAATTTGCTATTTATAATTCAGCAGGTAAAAGCTGCATCCTAGGTAACCGTAAAAGAAATGTTGAAACAATTTACCTTTTCAACTTTTTTATTACTTCAATAGAAATTGGCAGGCGCAATACACGCATACAAAACATTAGGACCAGGAGGGCAAACCAGGTTTATTAAAACATGGCAGAAAGATTAGATGATATACTGAACAAAATTAAATACAATTAACAATATTTCAACTTGAAGGCTGTTGTATTAAAATTCAAAACCAAACACTTATCACCTGGTAAATCTGAAAAAGAAAAGCTGTAACAATTTAAGGCTGCAGAGAATTGCCAATTCGGGTAACAAATTTTAAAATTTACATTAACAATGTAATGGAATTTGTGAACTATTAGAAAGGCTTGCATTTTTGCAGTGCATTCTGGAAACAATTATTTGAAGCACAGTTGCTGTTGCTATGCAGTCAAACGTGGCGGTTGATTTGCACATGGTAAGATCCCACAAACCGCAATGAGGTGAATGAGTGTTTTCGGTCCAGGCAGGAATGTTGGCCAGGACGTAACTGCACTGTGGGAGCGTGTTCACCACAGGCACTGCAGTGATTCAAGAAGAAGACCTTGCCGGTGACAGCCACATCCCAAAAATACATTCGGCCCATCATGACTATTCCACCACTTTATGTGACATAGCAACTCATAATCTTGTTAATCCCAATTCTCTGCCCTGCCTCCCTCTCTCTCAAAACCTTTACTTCTCACTAGCCATTTAAATGGTTTGGTTGATTCTGTATTTAAATGCCACCTGAGGCAGTTCATTCCACACACTCTGAAACCTTTGCGCGCAGATGCTTTTCCTGGTTCCCTTTGACTTCAATTCCTCTGTGAGTTCATAGAACTTGCTCTCTAAAACTCCTTCATTATATTAAACATTGTATGCCAACCTCCTCATCTCTGGAGAATGAAATTGTGTTTATCAGATGAGTAACAAAAGAGTTATCTTTCCTAATCGGCACTGCTCCTATTGTTCAAATGACGTACACATTCAGGAAATGCGGCAGCCAATTTGCACACAGCAAGCTCCAACAAACAGCAATGTGATAATGAGCAGTTAATCTGTTTTAGTGAAGTTGATTGTGGGATAAATATTGACCAGAACACCAGAGAAAAATCCTCTGCTCTTCTTTGAACATTGCCGTGGGATCTTTTATTTCCAGCTAAGAGGGCAGTCAGAGCCTTGGTTTAAAGACCTATCCAAAAGACAGCATCTCTGACAGTGCAGCACTCCCTCAGTACTGCACTGGCAGTGTAAACCTAGCTCATGTTTCTGCACTGGAACTCGAACACACAATCTTCTGACTCAGAGGAAAAAGGGCCACCCACCAAGCCTTGCCATATGTTTTGGGTGTTTTCCATTTCTTCTTACAATGACATTTCACATATTCCGGATTTTGTTCACATGTTTATGTTTCTGGCTGTTCAGCAACTTTTTCAAAATGTCAATTTGAAAAACTATTTGTTTCCACAGAAAAGGTTGTCCTATCACAAATGTCGCACAGAAAGCGTGGCCTTGACAACACTAAACATATATAATTATGTGTCTTGAGTCAGCAATTAAGACGCAGTGTTCACATCAAGGAGTACTGTTCATTAATGCATTGGGGTGAATTGTTCTCCTCCTTGATTTAGCTAAACAAACTTATTACAGACCCGGGAAATTAACCCGGAACTCTCTTTCTCTGCTGACAGTCTTGGTTTAGGTTTGTTGGTCCCAGGCCTTCCTGGATTTAAACACAAGGAACCATTTTTTGAATGTGGGCCAGGTCAGTAAATGTTGAAAGGCCATGGTGGTATCACACCTAGAAGCAGGAGTAGGCCATTCAACCCCTTGCGCCTGTTCCACCATTTAATTAGGTCATGGCTGACCTGTATCTTAACTCCATTTATCTGTCTTGGTTCCATATCCCTCAATACCCTTGTCTAACAAAAAAAATCCATTAATTTCAGTTTTAAAATTTTCAATTGACCCCCAGTCTCAACGGCTTTTTGGGGGACAGAGTTCCAGATTTCCACTAGCCTTTGTGTGAAAAGGTGCTTTTTGACGTCACCTCTAAACGGCCTAGCTCTAATTTTAAGATTATGCCCTCTTTGTTCTCATCTCCCCCATCCAGAGGAAACAATTTCTCTCTATCTACCCAACCAAATCCTTTAATCATCTGCAACTTCTCAATTAGATCACCCCTTTATTCTTCTACACTCGAGGGAATGCGAGCCTAGGCCGAAACCTATCCTTTTCTCTCACTTTGCATTTTTCCAGCAGGGATCCTCAGATAATGCCCAGGAGTGGGAATCTGGGCTGATTTGCCTTGTCTTGTTCCTCGGCTCCCCAAGGCCAATTACTGTAGCATACTGCTGCACCCCAGCTGAAATCAGCTCACTCAGTATGGACCAGGTATCTACCCTCAAACCTTCCCGCTCTGTACGATTGTCATTGTGTAGTGAGTGGTTGGAGGAGTTAAAAAGATCCGGCCTTGACGTCTCTTCTCTTATAGGAAAAGCCTCAGTCTTTGTGCAGATCACTGGCAGCTATTACATCACTATCAACACTATTCCTTTTTCATTACAAAGAAGTGGAGGCAGTCGTCAAGGTACCAACAGATTTTCTACCTGTCTGTAAGAAAACCTACAAGTTTTTATGAGGAACTTTAAATTGTAGTTTGTTCTTGATTTGATTTGATGGCTCCAGGAATGCTAAAGTTACAATCCCTGGCATAGGGAAGAAAAGTCCTGAGAGAAATATACACTGAGTACAGACCTGGAAGGTGGCAGCTCTCTAGTAACAGTCAGTGGAATGTGTTTGGGTGTGTGTGCACGTGGGCGAGGATGTGATCGGGTTCCACCTACATAGAAGTTACAATCCAGAAACAGGTCATTCAGTCCCTATTGGCATTTATCTTAAAAGTGAGCAAATGATTCCAACCACATTTATCCGCCCTCTTCTCATATCCCAACAACCTCTTTTCCTTCATCTATCTATCCAATTCAATAGTCAATGTTGAAATAGTTTTGCTCCAATCACGAACCTTGGAAGTGAATTCCACAGCCTCATGACTCTCTGTGTAAAGAAGTTTCTCTTGCCCTCCATTCGATAGCTCTCCTTCCCACCCCTCTCCATCCAGTTGAACTGCCTGCCGACACTTGCTGCCCATACTCACACATGAAGGCCGAACAACTGCTTGACGCACTGGAGCGCAGCTGTGGAATGCACCCCAGTTAAGAATCACTTTCAGGATTGCAGCAGAGGCCCAGGTTTGATCCCTCATATATGCAGTTATGACAAACAGTATCAAATATAAACATATGAACATATCACACATTACGTTTTGTGTCTCAACATTCACTAGTGGCTAACAAAGTATTTTCACTTAACAGCACATTCAGTGCTCAAATCAGTAAGACAGCTAAAGCTTTCTGTAAATACAAATCAACACAGCACATTTTGAGGTGGTTTTGAAAAAGACAATTGATGAGAGGATTGTATGTAACATGACACAGATTTTTAAAATTCATTTCCAGGGTGTGGGCGTCGCTGGCTAAGCCAGCATTTATTGCCCATCAATAAATGCCCTTGAGTAGGTGGTGGTTAGCCACCTTCTTGAACCACTGCAGTCCATGTGGAGTGGGTACACCCACAGTGCTGTTAGGAAGGGAGTTCCAGGATTCTGACCTAGTGACAACTCGGGACAAGTGCGTGACTCACAGGGGAACTTTGAGGTGATGATTTTCCATGCTGCCCTTGTCTTTCTTGGTGCTGGAGGTCGTGGTTTTGGAATATGCTGTTCGAGAAGCCTTATCGAGTTGCATCTTGTACAGCCTGGCTACACCAGTGGTGGATGGAGTGAATGTTGAAGGTGATGGATGGAGTGAATGTTAAAGGTAGTGCATGGAGTGCTGATCAAGCGGGCTGCTTTGTCCTGGATGGTTTCGAGTTTCTTGAGTGTTTTTGGAACTGCACCCATCCAGGCAAGTGCAGAGTATTCCATCACATTCCTGACTGTTGGCTTGTAGGTGGTGGACAGACCTTGGGGGATCAAGTGATGATTCACTCACTCCAGATTACTCAGTCTCTGAAATGTTCTAGTTGCCATAGTATTTATGTTTTCTCTGACATTTTCTATGCTCAGATGTGCTGTTGGGCTCAAGAATTTCATATGTCACTTGGGAATATTTTTGTTTTATAAGTGCGAAATCAAGGTAAAATGTCAAGGGTAGAAGTGCAGGACATCAGAATGGACAAAAGGAACATTAGGATGAATCAGTTGAGTGTAGCAGTAGCTAAATTACAGTTGAAGACTGCAAGAGGATAGGAAGAAGTTCCAAAATTTTGAGTTGGAGTAGGAGGCTGTATACGTACATTAACACAATGACTAATCCAAAATTAAATATCTTCAGTCATCTGTGGATTCTATGTAAAAGTTCAAATATCACAAGTGTTCTCATTTAAAATCTTCTCCCATTTCCCTGTCGGAGACACGTTGTCAAACTTTGATATTTAATTGAGTTCCATTTGTAATTGCACATATAATGGGACATTTCAATACCGTGTCAGTGACAAACTTGCAGCACTAATAGGAGAACTGATTAGCACATCAGACCATGTACTGGGTTTTAGCAAATTCATATACTTTTAGTCAAATCAGAACATGGCCTACGTTACTGAAAGAAAGAACTTATAAAGCACTCAATGGCGTCTTTCATGATCTCAGGACATCCCAAAGTGCTTTGTAGTCAGTGAAATACTTGTGAAATGTAATCACTGTAGCAAACATAGCAGCCATTTTGCACACAGCAAGGCCCCGCAAACTGCAAAGTGATGTGACCAGGTGAACTGTTTTAGTGATGTTGATTGAGGGATAAATATTGTTCAGGCCACTGCTGTTCTTCAAAGGGGATCGATTGCACCCAAGGCAGAGAATGCCTCGGTTTAACATCTCATCCAGAAGGACAGCACTCCCTCAATCCTGCACTTTTCATTTAAGTCACTAGAATAGGACCTGAACCCACAATCTTCTGACACAGAGACAATAGCATTACCACTGAGCCATAGCTGACTCTTAGCCAGGATTTGATTTTTCATGTTTGGGAATCTTTTCACTATCGTTTGTGCAGAAAATATTTGCAAACCATAAATTATGTTTGCAATTAAAAAAAGGGTACACTTGCACAAGTTCAAAAAATACAGATCCAAAAGGTGATTAAAATGCTAATGAGCTAGGCATTGAATGTCTTTCCCCAAAGGCTGTAAACAATAAGCAATTCATTAGCCTGGCTTGATAACTGATAATCACGTCACACCATGGTGTTGGAAAGCCCCTAATCATGAGGATGGTCTCGTATAGGCCCTCTCCCTAGACTAAGAACAAGAAGATAAAAACAGGGATAGAAACACTGAGTTTAGATTTTGAAATAGAAAGCTGAGAAGAAAAGTTTCCAACAGACTCAGGAATGTGGAATACTGATAGATAGTTAGAAATTATTTTGTTAAAGTCAAACAAAATGGTGTGGGGAAGGATGCGTGTTCATTATTTTGTATTATTTCACAAAGTCCAGTTGTACAGATTCAACTAAGTGCATTCTATCATAACTGTTGTTCGCTACTATGTTCATTACTCTTTGTGCAATAAAACAGCTTAAATTATTCACATATAGCTTGAACTTATCAAGCGTTATCTTGGCCACAAAAGCAAAATACTGTGGATGCTGGAAATCAGAAACAAAAACAGAAAATGCTGGAAATACTCAGCCGGAAGTGTTATCTTGCTCTATTTTTGAAAATATTACAGAGGTGTACACTGGTGTATGTGCAAGTGCACAAACATCAGTTGAGACCACAATGGGGCAATCTCATTACACTCCTGGCTACTGTATTGTTTGAGTAGAAAATGGGCAGTCTACTGGTTGTATGACGAGGGAGAGGGCCTATACAAGACCATCCTCATGAATACTCACAAGATGACCAGCACACATGTAACCTGAGAGAATATCTAAGGCAAAACTTGAATTTGTAACACTGTCTTATATTTGTCTGGGAACATCGCTGGTTGTTATATGTATCCTGTTATCTCTAACAGAGCGATTAGTTTGAATATTCATTTTCACAGGTAAGTTAATTAGACGTTTGAAAACTTCAGTAATGATACATAATGCAACAGATCAAGGATGTGAGGTGCTCCATTTGGCCTAAAACATTATATACTTTCTTTAATTGTATTTTTCTGTTGATTCTAAACCTCAAAAAGAGAACTGATTCAGCACTTCTTTTGTACCTTGTGCTATTTTTAACAGTTTCTTAAGGAATGCTTTTTTTTCATGCCAATCACGGTGAGGGATGTCAGTGCTAGGGATTGGAATACTTTCCACTTCAGACACCCAGTGCCAGCATGAAGCACTCACCCCAGGTCAGAGACAGATTTAGAGTAAATCTCCCACTCTTCTGCCAGTAATGCGTCTCAGCCTAACCTCTTTTCCACCCCCAGAGTGGCATTTATTTATTTTCTACAGCAGCTTTTAAAAAAAAGAAATTCTTGGGATATAGACGACGCTGGCTAGGCCAGCATTTATTCATCATCCCTAACTGCCCTTGAGAAGGTGGTGGTGAGCTGCCTTATTGAACCGCTGCAGTCCATGTGGTGTACGTACACCCACAGTGCTGTTAGGAAGGGAGTTCCAGGATTTTGATCCAGCGACAGTGAAGGAACAGTGATATAGTTCCAAGTCAGGATGGTGTGTGAATTGGAGGGGAACTTGTAGGTGATGGTGCTCCTATGCATCTGCTGCCCTTGTCCTTTTGAGTGGTAGAGGTCGCGGGTTTGGAAGGTGCTGTCGAAGAAGCCTTGGTGAGTTGCTGCAGTGCATCTTGTAGATGGTACACACTGCAGCCACTGTGCGCCAGTGTTGAAGGGAGTGAAGGTGGTAAACGGGGTGCCGATCGAGCGGGCTGCTTTGTCCTGGATGGTGTCGAGCTTCTTGAGTGTTGTTGGAGCTGCACCCATCCAGGCAAGTGGAGAGTATTCCATCACACTCCTGACTTGTGCCCGGTAGGTAGTGTAGAGACTTTGGAGAGTCAGGAGGTGAGTCAATCATCGTAGAACATCCAGCCTATGGCCTGCCACACTGATATAATGCCAAATTAAGGAGTGCTTCTTTTTTTGATTTTGTTGTGGGGTGGATTCTAGCATGTTGCAATTCAGTTCATGTTGCACCTATACAATGAAGAAGCTTCCATCTTCCTGAGCTGGACCAGGGCTGAGCCGTCAGGATTGAAAGGCCCGTGTCTAATCCGATCCTCTGTCATATTGATCAGTAACATCACATTTAAAAGCCGGAACATGATTTAAACCTTGTTGCATGCTGCACTGTCAATACTTAAAGTGCTTTTTTAAAATATACAGTATCATAACTGTGAAAAATTAATACTTAAAGTGATTGCTGATTTTCTTTCCCCTTCCTTCCATGATAGTTAAAAAGGGCTTATTCGGCTGTGTGCAAATCCTTATGCATTCACTGCAAGGACAAGAAGAGGAGAAATAATTCCACAGTGAACTTAATATAGCGACAATGACCTTATTCTAACTGTGCCGTCAGAATGGTCAGTCTTTGTTCAGAGTCTAAGAGCCTGTATTAGGATGGATGCTGGCTGGGTGCGAGAATGTTATATTGTGATATTTGGCCCACTTTGCAAAGACAGCTTTCTCAGTAATAAATCTGTGACCTCCGTAGAGGGCATTTTCATGAAAGACGTACTCTGCGCATTCATCTCGACTCCCAGCTTCGTAGTAATGATAAGGAACTTTTTTGTGTCCTTCAGCCCTGTGAAACCTGGAAAGAAACATCAATGACAATTTGGATTTCAGTGTTTCCAGTGCAGCTGATTACATTCTATGCAGCTTTAAATTCAGAAACAAAAACGTTCATTCAGGTGACATGTAGGTCTTTGTTAGATAGATGGTTAAATATTTGAAAGATTTACACTCTTGCCTTGTTGTAGGAAATGTGGCAGCCCAGTTTGTGCACAGCAAGATCCCACAAACTTCAGTACTTTGCCCAAGAAACCATTCCTAAATGCATGAGCCCAATGCCTTTCATGTCTTCAGAATGTCAATGAGTGCTTTACAGCCAATGAACCATTTTTGAAGCTGTCGTAATATGGGAGATACAGCAACTAAGCTCCCACAACCAACATTGAGATAGATGACCAGATAATCTATATTAGTGATGTTGGTTGAGGGATAAATATTGACCAGGACACCAAGGTGAACTCCTCTGCTATTCTTTAAATAGTGCCATGGGATCAGTTATGTCCATCTGTGAGGGCAGACCTTGGTTTAACATCTCATCTGAAAGAGGGCACCTCTGACAGTGCAGCACTGTCTCAGTACTGCACTGGAGAGACAGCTTGGATTGTATGCTCAAGCCTCTGGCCTGGGAATTGGACCTACAAACATTTGACTCCGAAGCAAGATTGTTACCAACTATTGCACATTATCATGTCTCTTAGGAACATTTCAAAATGCTTCAACAACAATTTTCACACTGACTGTAACAACTATCTTAAACAGCTACACAGAGGGGAAACAGAGAGACGAAATTTCCCATACACTACATTATGCATAAACAATAATGAGATAAATGAATATTCTTCCTTTACCCACCAAAACAGGACCTTCAGCTTAACTTGTCACTGAAAGGATAGCACCTTGGTCAATGGAGCACTCCCTCAGCACTGTGCTAGATTCACAACCTAGACACACCCTGGAGTGGGTTTAAACTCAACACCTCCGAGCTCAAGGCCAAGCTGATTCATGACAGCAAGCAGCCAAATGGGAGGAATGAAAGCTTTAACAACATTAACAAAGATCTGCAGATTCATTTTAACTCCGAGCCTAAAAGGACTATATTTAACATAAGTTGCTGTTGTAAAGGCGTTAGGAGATAACCCAAATGATAACACACCTCTAATTCACTTCAAGGCACAGAGCATTATTCCACTGACACTCTACACCACCAGACTACCCTTTGCTTGTTATTTTTAAGGGCTCTCTAAATGGATCAGTGGGTCAAGTCAGTGATGTATAGGCGACAAAGTTCCAAAAACCTCAGCCAGGACAGTGGTCGGGCCTCATGACCGCTGTGTGCGTGCGTGCATGTGTGTGCGTGCATGTGTGTGCGCGCGCGCGTGTGTTCCTGTTCCTGACCACCGCTCCCACTGGAACAGTGTGCATATGGGTGGTGAGTTGAGGATAGGGAGACAGGTGCAGTTACGATCCTCTGACGGTGGAATATCCACCCTGGGCTCATGCATTTAGGAATGGTTCCTTGGGCAAAGTACTGAAGTTTGTGGGATCTTGCTGTGCACACATTATGCTGCCACATTTCTTACATTATAATAGTGACCACATTTCAAAAGAGTAATTAAATATCTAGAAAGCCAGGGATATCCTGAGGTTGTGAAAGGTGCCATATAAATGCAAGTCTTTATCTAGTAAATTAATGTTCTTTGCTGTCATTTACATGAATATATATGACCAAAATGTGAAAATAATCCAGCGCCTTAATACTGATCTCGAGAACAAATAAACGTGTTCAGTTATTGTTTAATTAGGCATAGAATAATCTGCAAGGTCAGGAGTCTCTATAGTTCACTGACAATATCCTTGCTATTTCTAAAATTGACTATAATGAGCGCTGCAGTTTAATTATGACACTTCATCCTGGAAGGTGCGATATGCATTTCTGGTATCTGTAGGTTCACAGACCAGTTTTTTTCCTGACATGCTGTAATTGCAGCATCTGTCCAATGATGCAATGGGAAACAACAACAACTTGCATTTAAATAGCACCTTTCATGTAGTAAAACAATCCAAACTGCTTCACAGGAGTCTAATTAGAAAGAAATTTGATACTGAACCACATGAGATATTGAGACAGGTGACCTAAAGATTGGTCAGAGTTAGATATTAAGGAGTGTCTTAAAGGAGACAGTGTGGTAGAGAGCTGGAGAGGTTTAGGGCGGAAATTCCAGAGCTTAGGTGCCGAGGCAGCTGAAGACACAGCTGCAAACGGTGGAGCGATGAAAATCGGGATTCGCTTGTGGCCAGAATTAGAGAAGCAGAGATTTCAGAGGTTTGTAGGGCTGAAGAAGGTTACAGAGATAGGGAAGGCCAACAATTTGAACACAAGAATGCTAAAACCCTTCTAATCTGAAAGACATTATCTCCAACGTTAAACCAAAGCCTTATTTACCCTCTCAGGTGGATGTAAAAGATCCTATGGAAATATTCTGAAGAAGAGCAGTGGAGTTCTGCCTGGTGACTGGGCCAATATTTATCCCTCACGAACATCACTGAAACAGTTTATCTGATCAATTATTTTATTGCTGTTTATAGCACCTTGTTGGTTGCAAACTGACTCTGTGTTTTTTACATTACAATAGTGACTTCATTTCAAAAGTAAATTCATTGGCTGTGAGCATTTTGGAACATCCTGAGGTCATGAAAGGTGCTATATAAATGCAAGCCTTTCTATTTTTTTAATTTCATTGCAGCAAAACTTAGACTGACTTAAAGTCAGTTTAAAAGTCATCTCCCGGGGGCATCTCCCCTCCCATCCCATCTCTCCCAATACAGACTGTCCTGTCAGATGTGGTCTTCAAGTAAGGAAATGCCCTTTACGTAGTATTACATAGAATTTAAAGCACAGAAATAGACCAATTAGTCCAAAAGATCAATGGTGTTTATGCTCCACACGAGTCTCTGCCCACTCTACTTCATCTAACACTATCTGCATAATCACCTATTCCTTTCTTCCCTCATGTGCTTATCTAGATTCCTGTTGAATGCATCTATGCTATTTGCCTCAACCACTTCATAGGGTAGCAAGTTCCATATTCTAACCACTCTCTGTAAAGATGTTTCTCCTGAAAGAAGAACAAAGAAGGACTGCATTTATATAGCAACTTTCACAACCACAGGCCATCCCACAGCGCTTTACAGCCAACAGGAACATAGCAGCAGGAGTATGCCATTCAGCCCATCGAGCCTGCCCCGCCATTCAATATGATCATGGCTGATCATCAACTTCAATGCCTTTTTCCCCACACTATCGCCATATCCCCACTTATGTCATTTGTATTTAGAAATCTCTGCTTTAAACATACTCAATGACTGAGCTTCCACAGCCGTCTGGGGTAGAGAATTCCAAAGATTCATAAACCTCTGAGTAAAAAAAGTTCTCCTCATTTCTGTCCTAAGTAGCTTCCCAGTAATGTTGAAATTGTGTCCCCTGGTTCTAGACTCCCCAACCAGAGCAAACATCTTCGCTGTATCTACCCTCTCTAACCCTTTAAGTATTTTGTAAGTTTCCATGAGATCACCTCTCATTCTTCAAAACTCTAGAGAATACAAGCCCAGTTTCCCCCAGTCTCTCTTCATAGGACAGTCCTGTCATCCTGGGAACAAGTCTGGTGAATCTTCGTTGCACTCCCTCTATGGCAATTATATCCTTCCTAAGGTAAGGGGACCAAAACTGCACACACTACTCCAGGTGCGGTTTAACCAAGGTTCTATACAATTGAAGCAATTGGCTTGAGAGATGGTGCAGGAGGGAGGGGTTCAGATTTTTGGGACATTGGGACCGGTTCTGGGGGAGGTGGGACTATTACAAATTGGACGGTCTACACCTGGGCCGGACTGGAACCAATGTCCTTGGGGGTGCTTTTGCTAACGCTGTTGGGGAGGGTTTAAACTAATGTGGCGGGGGATGGGAACCAAATGAGGTCAGTGGAGAGTAAGGAGGTAGTAACTAAAGCCTGTAAGGAACTAGATAATGACGTTAGCGTGACTAAGGGAAAGAGTAGGCAGGGAGCAGATGATGAAAGCAAAGGGACTGGTGGTCTGAGGTGTATTTGTTTTAATGCAAGAAGTGTAGTAGGTAAGGCAGATGAACTTAGGGCTTGGATTAGTACCTGGGAGTATGATGTTATTGCTATTACTGAGACTTGGTTAAGGGAAGGGCATGATTGGCAACTAAATATCCCAGGATACCGATGCTTCAGGCGGGATAGAGAGGGAGGTAAAAGGGGTGGAGGAGTTGCATTACTGGTCAAAGAGGATATCACAGCTGTGCTGAAGGAAGGCACTATGGAGGACTCGAGCTGTGAGGCAATATGGGCAGAACTCAGAAATAGGAAGGGTGCGGTAACAATGTTGGGGCTGTACTACAGACCTCCCAACAGCGAGCGTGAGATAGAGGTACAAATATGTAAACAGATTATGGAAAGATGTAGGAGCAACAGGGTGGTGGTGATAGGAGATTTTAATTTTCCCAACATTGACTGGGATTCACTTAGTGTTAGAGGTCTAGATGGAGCAGAATATGTAAGGAGCATCCAGGAGGGTTTTCTAGAGCAGTATGTAAATAGTCCAACTCGGGAAGGGGCCATACTGGACCTGGTGTTGGGGAATGAGCCGGGCCAGGTGGTTGACGTTTCAGTAGGGGACTACTTTGGGAATAGTGATCACAATTCTGTAAGTTTTAGAATACTCATGGACAAAGACGAGTGTGGTCCGAAAGGAAGAGTGCTAAATTGGGGGAAGGCCAACTATACCAAAATTTGGCAGGAGCTGGGGAATGTAGATTGGGAGCAGCTGTTTGAAGGTAAATCCACATTTGATATGTGGGAGGTGTTTAAAGAGAGGTTGATTAGCATGCAGGAGAGACATGTTCCTGTGAAAATGAGGGGTAGAAATGGCAAGATTAGGGAACCATGGATGACAGGTGAAATTGTGACTAGCTAAGAGGAAAAAGGAAGCATACATAAGGTCTAGGCGGCTGAAGAAAGACGAAGCTTTGAAAGAATATCGGGAATGTAGGACCAATCTGAAATGAGGAATTAAGAGGGCTAAAAGGGGTCATGAAATATCTTTAGCAAACAGGGTTAAGGAAAATCCCAAAGCCTTTTATTCATATATAAGGAGCAAGAGGGTAACTAGAGAAAGGATTGGCCCACTCAAGGACAAAGGAGGAAAGTTATGCGTGGAGTCAGAGAAAATGGGTGAGATTCTAAACGAGTACTTTGCATTGGTATTCACCGAGGAGAGGGACATGACGGATGTTGAGGTTAGGGACAGATGTTTGATTACTCTCGGTCAAGTCAGCATAAGGAGGGAGGAAGTGTTGGGTATTCTAAAAGGCATTAAGGTGGACAAGTCCCCAGGTCCGGATGGGATCTATCCCAGGTTACTGTGGGAAGCGAGAGAGGAAATAGCTGGGGCCTTAACAGATATCTTTGCAACATCCTTAAACACGGGTGAGGTCCCGGAGGACTGGAGAATTGCTAATGTTGTCCCCTTGTTTAAGAAGGGTAGCAGGGATAATCCAGGTAATTATAGACCAGTGAGCCTGACGTCAGTGGTAGGGAAGCTGCTGGAGAAGATACTGAGGGATAGGATCTATTCCCATTTGGAAGAAAATGGGCTTATCAGTGATAGGCAACATGGTTTTGTGCAGGGAAGGTCATGTCTTACCAACTTAATAGAATTCTTTGAGGAAGTGACAAAGTTGATTGATGAGGGAAGGGCTGTAGATGTCGTATACATGGACTTCAGTAAGGCGTTTGATAAGGTTCCCCATGGTAGGCTGATGGAGAAAGTGAAGGTGCATGGGGTCCAAGGTGTACTAGCTAGATGGATAAAGAACTGGCTGGGCAACAGGAGACAGAGAGTAGCAGTGGAAGGGAGTTTCTCAAAATGGAGACGTGTGACCAGTGGTGTTCCACAGGGATCTGTGCTGGGACCACTGTTGTTTGTGATATACATAAATGATTTGGAGGTCTGATTAGCAAGTTTGCAGACACTAAGATTGGTGGAGTAGCAGATAGTGAAGGGGACTGTCAGAGAATACAGCAGAATACAGATAGACTGGAGAGTTGGGCAGAGAAATGGCAGATGGAGTTCAATCAGGGCAAATGCGAGGTGATGCATTTTGGAAGATCCAATTCAAGAGGGAACTATACAGTAAATGGAAAAGTCCTGGGGAAAATTGATGTACAGAGAGATTTGGGTGTTCAGGTCCATTGTTCCCTGAAGGTGGCAACGCAGGTAAATAGAGTGGTCAAGAAGGCATACAGCATGCTTTCCTTCATCGGACGGGATATTGAGTACAAGAGTTGGCAGGTCATGTTACAGTTGTATAGGACTTTGGTTCGGCCACATTTGGAATACTGCGTGCAGTTCTGGTCGCCACATTACCAAAAGGATGTGGATGCTTTGGAGAGGGTGCAGAGGAGGTTCACCAGGATGTTGCCTGGTATGGAGGGCGCTAGCTATGAAGAGAGGTTGAGTAGATTAGGATTATTTTCATTAGAAAGACGGAGGTTGAGGGGGGACCTGATTGAGGTGTACAAAGTCATGAGAGGTATAGACAGGGTGGATAGCAAGAAGCTTTTTCCCAGAGTGGGGGATTCAATTACAAGGGGACACGAGTTCAAAGTGAAAGGGGAAAAGTTTAGGGGTGATATGCGTGGAAAGTTCTTTACGCAGAGGGTGGTGGGTGCCTGGAACGCATTGCCAGCGGAGGTGGTAGACGCGGGCACGATAGCGTCTTTTAAGATGTATCTAGACAGATACATGAATGGGCAGGAAGTAATGAGATACAGACACTTAGAAAATAGGCGACAGGTTTAGATAGAGGATTTGGATCGGCGTAGGCTTGGAGGGCCGAAGGGCCTGTTCCTGTGCTGTAATTTTTTCTTTTCTTTCTTTTCAAGACTTCACTACTCCTGTACTCAAATCCTCTTGTGATAAAGGCTAACATACCATTAGTCTTCCTAATTGCTTGCTGCACCTGCATGTTAGCGACTTATTGACAAGGATACCCAGGTCCCTTTGTACATCTACACTTTCTAATCTCTTACCATTTAAGAAATACTCTGCACATCTGTTCCTCCTACCAAAGAGGATAATCTCACATTTTTACACATTATATTCCATCTGCCACATTCTTGCCCACTCACTAAGTCTGTCCAAATCCCCTTGAAGCTGCTTTGCATCTTCCTCACAACACACATTCCCACCTAGTTTTGTGTCATCTGCAAACTTGGAAATACTACATTTGGTCCCCACATCCAAATCATTGATATATATTGTGAACAGCTGGGACCCAAGCACTGATCCCTTCAGTACCCCATTAGTCACAGCCTGCCAATGTGAGAATGACACGTTTATTGCTATTCTCTGCTTTCTGCCTGTTAACCAATCCTCAATCCATGCCAGCATATTACCTCCTATCCTGTGTGCTTTAATTTTGCTGACCAATCTCCTGCGGGGGACTTTATCAAAAGCCTTCTGAAAATACAAGTATACCACATCCACCGCCTCCCCTTAGTAACATCCTCAAAAAACTCCAACAGGTTCGTCAAACATGATTTCCCATTCATAAATCCATGTTGACTATGCCCAATCAGATCATTAGTTTCCAAGTGTCCATTTATCACATCCTTTTGAATAGTTTCTAGCATTTTCCCAACGACTGATGTAAGGCTAACAGGTCTGTAATTCCCATTTTATCTCTCCCTCCCTTCTTAAATATTGGGGTGACATTTACGACCTGCTTGTAATGGACCCACATTTGTCTTAGCCAAACGTTTCCTTTTTACATACCTATAGAAGCTTTTACAGTCTGTTTTTATATTTTTTGCTAGTTTACATTCATATTCGGTTCTCCCTTTCTTTACCAGTTTCTTGGTCCTCCTTTGTTGTATTCTAAAATCCTCCCAATCCTCAGGTTTACTACTCCAATGATGTACTTTTTGAAGTGCAGCCACTTTTGTAATGTAGGAAACACAGCAGCCAATTTGCACACAGCAAGCTCCCACAAACAGCAATGTAATAATGACCAGATAATTTGTTTTTGGAATGTTGATTGAGGGCTCAATGTTGACAAGGACATCCTACTCTTCTTCAAAATAGTACCTCGGGGTCCTTTACGTCCACCTGAGGGGGCAGACGGGACCTCGGTTTAACACGTCATCTGAAAGATGGCACCTTCGACAGTGCTGAATAGCCTACTCCTACTTCTAATTCCTATGTTTCTATAGTGGGAACAGGTTGCTAAGTTGGATGATCAGCCATGATCACAGTGAATGGCGGAGCAGGCCGGAAGGGCTGAATGGCCTCCTCCTACTCCTATTTTCTATGCAGCACTCCCTCAGTACTGTACTGGAGTGACAGCCTCAATCTCTGTGCTCAAGTCCTAGAGTGGGACTTATTGGATTTATTAATGACGATATTATGGTGATCGCCCTAGTTTTGCACTCCCCCCATAAGTGGAAACATCTCTATTTTTACCCGATTGAACCACTTCATAAGTTTTAAAGTCCGCTTAATGATGAGTGAGAATGCTTTCAGTGATCTTACCTGCAATAGGTATCATTAATCATTCCAAAGATATGGATTTTATGGCAGACATCCATCGCAAGTAGGAGTGTGAACCAGCCAGTACTCAGGTACGTACCTGACAGTATCCTATCAGAGGGAGAACAGGAGAGAACATTTTGAAATGATCGAGTCTTAGCACATCATCAAACCTACATCACAAAGTACTTTCAGCTGGGAGACTGAAAATGTCATAACTGTTGACAGGCAGTTTGAATTATTTATCTTGTGCTTGCAATTCCTGTCAGTCTGCAGCTTGCAGTGTCCTCAGAATACAATTTGAGAAGCAAGGAGAAAAACACAGTTCAAATTAAAAAAAACATGAGGCAAATAGGATATATTGGACTTGAAGGTGTGTAAGTTATGTTATAGTTGTGCAGAGATCTAGCTAGACCCCATCTGGAGTCCTGCATTCAGTTCTGGGCACTGCATCTCAGGAAGGGTATATTGGTGTTGGAGGCAGTGCAGCAAAGATTCACTAGAATGATACCCAAACTAAAAGGACTAAAAGCACTATGAGGATTGGTTGCATAGATTAGGCTTGTATTCCCTTGAGTATAGAAGATTAACGGGTGATCGAATGGAGGTGCTGTTAGGGCAGATAGGGAGAGAATATTTCCTCTGGGCGGGGCAGATGAGAACGAGGGGCATTACCTCAAAATTAGAGCTAGACTGTTCAGGGATGATGTCAGGAAGCACTTCTTCTCACAAAGGGCAGTGGAAATCTGGAACTCTCTCCCGCATAATGCTGTTGAGACTGACGGATCAATTGAAAATTTTACAACTGAGATCAGTAGATTTTTGTTTGATCGTAAGAATTAGGAACAGGAATAGGCCATATGACCCCTCGAGCCTGCTCCGCCATTCAATAAGATCATGGCTGATCTGTTTGTGACCTTTATTCCACTTTCCTGCCTGCCTCCATAACCCTTGACTTGCTTGTAGATCAAAGATCTGTCTAACTCAGCCTTGAATATATTCAATGACCCAGCCTCCACTGATCTCTGGGGTATAGAATTCCAAAGAGTAATAACCCTCTGAGAGAAGAAATTCCTCCTCATCTCTGTCTTAAAAGGGAGACCCCTAATTTTGAGGAGGTTTACTAGATTGACACCTGGATTGTCTTATGAGGAACGATTGGACAGACTGGGCTTGTTTTCACTGGAGTTTAGAAGAGTGAGGGGAGACTTGATTAAAGTACATAAGGTCCTGAACGGTCTTGACAAGGTGGATGTGGAAAGGATGTTTCCTCTTGTGGGTGAGTCCAGAACTAGGGGGCACTGTTTTAAAATTAGGGTCTCCCTTTTAGGACAGAGATGAGGAGACATTTTTTCTCTCAGAGGGTTGTGCAACTTTGGAAGTCTCTGCCTCAGAAGGTGGTGGAGGCGGGGTCATTGAATATTTTTAAGGTGGAGGTAGATAGATTCTTGTTAGGCAAGGGAATCAAAGGTTATTGGGGGTAGATGGGAGTGTGGAATTCGAGACACAAACAGATCATCCATGATCTTATTGAATGGCAGAGCAGGCTCGAGGGGCCGAATGGCCTACTTCTGCTCCTAATTCGGATGTTTGTATATTCGTATGAAACTGTGCCCTCTAGGTCTAGATTCCCCCGCAAGGGGAAACATCCTCTCAGTATCTACCATGTTAAGCCCCCTCAGAATTTTATATGTTTCAATAAGTTCACCTCGCAATCTTCAAAACACCAATGAGTATAGACCCATTCTACTCAATATCTACACATAGGACAACCACCTCATCCCGGGAATCAATCTAGTGAACCTTCATTAAACCCGCAAGTATATCCTTCTTTAGGTACGGAGACCAAAACCATGCATTGTACTTCAGGTCTGGTCTCACCAAAACTCTGCAAAACTGCAGCAAGATTTCATTACTCCATTCTCTTTCAATGAAGGCCAGCATGCAATTTTTCTCTCTAATTTCTTACTGCACCTGCATATTAATTTTTTCTTCATGTATAAAGACACTCAAAAATCTTTGAGCATCCTGTTTCTATCATGTTCTTCCTTCACCAAGCCATTAAATGATTTTAAAAGTGCTGGTGTCCAGCCATCTCCTTGCTTGCCCAACAAGAAAGGCTAATACAATGATTGTCACATGCTCGATTCATGGCTGTTTTGATTTAGTGCTGAATTTTAAATGGCGCTAGTTGGCACATCGGAGTTGAAACCTTCCTTCTCTGTTTGTTCGCAGGGAGACAGGCAGAACAGCTGCACCTTAAAACTCTCATAATATGTGTCAGTGGCGGCTCAGTGGGCAGTATAGTCACCTTTGAGTTAGAAGATTGAGGGTCAAGTCCCACTTCGGCGAGTTGAGTTAAGCTTACGCTCCCAGTACAGTATTGAGGGAGTACTACGTGCTTGTTAATTTTGGATGAGATGTTAAGTCAAGGACTTAACTACTCTCTCAGGTAGATATAAAATATCCCTTGGTGCTATCCTTAGAAGAGGAGCACACTTTTCCCCAGTGTCCTGTTCAATATTTATTCTTCAAACAAAATCACTAAACAAAACAGATAATTTGGTCATTAGCACATAGCTGTTTGTGGGAGCTTGTGTAAAATTAACAGTGACTGCATGTCAAAAAATATCTCATTGTCCTGTGAAGCGCTTTGGAACGTCCTGAAGTTTGGTAAGCTGCTATATAATTGCGATTCAGTTCTTTCTTTTAAATTGAGGGACTTGTGCTGTTAGTGAAAATCATGGGATTTAGCAACATGTTGTAGTTATCAGTGACAACAGCCACCAGCACCTTTCACACAACAAATCCCCACTGTTGTTTTAAAAGTTACCATTATCACCCTCAGTGTCAGTTCTAGAAACTTCCGTCAGTATGGACGCTGCAACATTGTATTTTAGACCAGAGCAGCAGAATTCAAAACATTTCATAAATGTTTCATACATGCTGACAAGTCCTGTCCGGTACTTCACTTCCAACATGACTTAAATCGTTTTCAGGCTGGAAAATCAATGTATGAATTCAAGTTTATTTGAATTATTTTAAAAAATCATATAAAATGCTGAATTGCATTTACACTGGACAAATGGTAGAAAATAAGTAATTTGTTTGGCTTGCGTTGAACTGGTACTTGACATGCCACACTTCCAACAGTGGTTTGTTTAAGGTTGATGGATTTTGACAACCAATACTAAAATAGGAAGGAAAGGTACAATAAAAAAGTGTTTGCAAGTGTTTAACTTCACCCAATTCTGTGTTCTGCACTTTACAAAGTGTGGGATAGGGAATGATGTATTTTTCCTTTCAGGTACCTTGTGAGCAGCGATGAGACACTCATATGTTTGAGAGGGGCCTTTGAGGGCTTCCCATCAGCACTAAAAGGTAAAAGCTACCTAATTTTTTCCGACAACCTCAAAACTGTGTAACACCTTCCTTCACTCAGTCTGTCATTCCTGCTCCAATCTATAACAACAACAACTTTCATTTAGAAAGAGCCATTGAATATTCCAAGATGTTTTACAGGAACACAATCAGAAAAAAAGAATTGACACTGAGCCAAAGGAAGGAGACATTAGGTCAGGTGACCAAAAGCACAGATTTGTTAAAGGCAAATTGTGTATGACTAACTTGAGTGAGTTCTTTGGTGAAGTAACGGAGAGGGATGATGAGCGTAATGCAGTTGACATTGTGTATATGGCATGGCAAAAGGCATTTGAGAAAGTGCGACATAATAGATTTGTAAGCAAAATAAGAGCCTATGTGATTAAAGGGGTAGTGGCAGTGTGGATATGAAATTGGTTAAGGGACAGAAAGCAGAGAGTCGTGGTGAACAGTTGTTTTTCAAACAGGAGGGAAATGTACAGTGGTGTTCCCAGGGGTCAGTATTCGGACCACTGCTCTTTCAGATGTATAAGAATGACCTGGACTAGAGTGCACAAGGCACAATTTCAAAGTTTGGAGGTAACACAAAACTTGGAAATGTTGCAAAGAGTGAGGAAGATAATAATGAGCTTCAAGACACATAGACAAAATTGGTGAAATGGGGAGACACATGGCAGATGAAATTCAATGCAGAGAAGTGTGAAGTGATGCATTTTGGTAGGAAGAACAAGGAGAGGCAATATAAATGAAATGGTACAAATTTAAAGGGGCTGCAGGAACAGAGAGACAGTAAAGTCTACATTATAGTGAAGACAATATAGAATTTTTCGTTCGGCAGGAAGCCCTGCCCACTGGCCAAAAAGCCGGTGGCGAGTCCACCTCCACCAGGCCTGGGGAGCCAGGCTGGGATTTTTTGCTCCTCAGGTCCTTAATTGGTCTTGGGAAGACTTCCACTTCCTTCAGGCAGGAAGTTCTGCCTAACGGAGCTGCTGGCCAATCAGCGGGCCATCAGCTCTTAGTCCCAGCAGCGCCACCCGGAGTGGTGGCCACTGCTGAGACTACACCCTGTCAGTGCAAGCAAGGTGAAGGATGGCTTCGGAAAACAGGTAGTTTTTAGGGCCTCGCTGGGGACAATTGGTCGGGCCCCGGCGAGGCAAGGGGGTGTTGGTTAGGTGGGTTGGAGCGAGTGTTGTGCGTTGGGGGCAGTTCGGGCTTCGGAGGCGGCCCTCCGTGGGGCACAAGGTGCCCGATCAGGAGGGTCCCTCCCCAGCACACAAGAAGGCAACTTGGTTTTACCAGGTGGGGTTCTTGAGCATTTTGCCATCCGGCTGCCAAGGATAAATTACCCGCAGCAACAGGAGGAGGCCTTTAAGTGGCAGTTAAGTGGTCACTTAAGGGCTTTAATTAGCTTGGGGCATGCCCCTGTCACTAGCCCGCTCGTTTGAGGGCCATAGCTCTCCTAGTTGGAGTGTCTTAAAGGTAGAGAGATAAAGAGGTTTAGAGAGGGAATTTGGGAGCTTAGGGCCTTAACAGTTTGAAGGCACGGCCACCAATGGTGGAGTGAAGGAAATCGGGGGTGTACAAGAGGCCAGAGTTGGAAGAATGCAGCATTCTCGGAGGGTTGGTGCTGGTTGCAGCAATGGGGGAGGGGTTATGGGGTGAGGCCACGTAGGTATTTGAACACGAGAATGAGAACTCATAATTTGAACTGTTGGCGGACTGTGAGCCAATGCAGGTCAGTGGGCTCGGTAAAGGCTGGCTTGGGTCTGCGAATGAAACCTGCCCCGAACCCGACAGAACCACATCCGACCCCGAGCCTGACCTGAGTCCTTTCATTTTTTCCCATGCCCGACCCGACCCGACCCGACCCTCAGTTAACCTACCATCCGTTTTTCACTTTGTTGCTTATCTGCACAAGCTTAAAAAAACTGTAACAAAACCACCTTTCACGTCCAAAAACATTAACATTAACATTGGAGCCACTTGCCAGAGGTGGTGATAGAGCGTGTTCAACTCGGCCCGACCTGACCCGAGCCCGAATGCCAGACCTGTAAGTGCGACCCAACCCGGCCCGACCCTGACACATGTCGTCAAGTCCCGTCGGCTTTGGGTCGGGTAGCTATGCTGTAGGGCACGGGGTGATGGGTGAACAGGATCATTGCAGCAAGCCTCCACCTACCTGTTCAGGTGAATGTCAAAAATTTTATTCGGAGAGGAGGTGACCAACATTCATCCCTCTACCATCTCCAAAATGGACCAATCTTCCAGTTGCTGTTTGTGGGAACTTGTATGCATGTTGGCTGCTGTTTTTAAAAATTCATTCACAGTATTTGGCATCGCTGGCTAGGCCAACATTTATTGCCCATCCCTAATTGCCCTTGAGATTTCCCTACAGATTGTCAGTGATTGCATTTTAGAATGTTCTTGAGGGTGTGAAAAGTGCTATATAAATGCCAGTTCGCCCTTTCATAGATTTTTAATCATATGCAGCCCATAGTCAATGAACAAGCACAATATTTTTTATTTCAGCAATGTGAATTCTCAAAAGTCTAATAGATAATATAAAGTAAGGCTTTCATATTCTTAACATTTCTCAACATCCCGTAGAACTTTACAGGCAATTAATCATTCTGCAGTGTAGGCACTGTTGTAATGTAGGAAATATGACAGCCATTTTGCGCACAGCAAACTCCCACACACAAGCAACATAATAATGACCAGATATTTAGTTTCCGTGATGTTGGTTGAGGGACAAATATTCACAAGGACACTGGGGAGGATTCTCCTGCAAAATAGTGCCATGTTATTATTTACATCCACTGATAGGGCAGACTTGGTTTAACATCTCATCTGAAGGACAGGATGGTGTGTGCCTCGGAGGGAAACTTGCAAGTGGTGGTGTTTCCATGCATCTGCTGTCCTTGTTCTTCTGGGTGGAAGAGATCGTGGGTTGGAAGGTGCTGTTGAAGGAGCCTTGGTGAGTTAGTGTGGAAAGTCCTATGGCTCTTTTTACAATAAGACATGGAGATCTCCTGATGTACTGGCCAACATTCATCGGAACAGAGGAAGATTAAAGTAGGAGTTGGTCATTCAGCCCCATGGGCAATCCAATTAGATCTTGACTGATCTGTGCCTCTAATCCATTTACCCATCCTCAACCAATATTACCAAAAAAAAGTATTCCTCTTCCATGATAGGAAGATTTTGCTGTGCACGAAATGGCTGCAGTGTTTTGCTACATTAAAATAGCGCACCTCAAAGTAGATCTTTGTGTAGTGTTTTCAGATGTTTCTGAGGGACGTGATGAAATGCATTATAAAAGAACATGAGAGACTTGCATTTGTGTAGCATTTTCACAACCTCAGGACTTTTCAGCCAATGAAATACTTTTGAAGCATCAGCCACTGCTCTAATGTAGAAAACACAGCAGCCGGTTTACACACAGCAAGATCCCACAAACTGCAAAGAGAGAATAACAAAATAATCTGCTTTTAATTGTGGGATAAATATTGACCAGGCCAACAGGGAGAATCCGCTTGCTTTTTTTTGAAATGGTGCTATGGGATCTTTTACGTCCAGCTGAGAGGACAGACAGGGCCTCAGTTTAATGCTCATCTGAAAGAGGAAAACGTCAGGTGGGTCAGCACTCCCAGAGAACTATGATAGAGTGTTGGCCTAGATTACAGGCTCATGTCTCTAGGGTGGGGTCTGAACCTAGACACACTGACTCAGAGATGAAACTGCAACCCACTGAGCCACAGCTGACATCAGCTTCTTAGGGGCACATCATTATTTGTTGGATCTTCTTATTCAGCCCCATGAACAGTCCCATGGAAGCTGTACTTGGAGTTACAAATGTTTATGAATGCAACTTTTTATTGTCTCAAAATCTGATTAAAGTTTTGACTTAATTTGATCTCAGTTCTTGAATAGTTGTACACCAACATCTTAAATTTATATAGCACCTTTTCTGTAGCAAAATGTTTCAAGCTGCTTCACTGGAGCATTATCAAACAAAATTTGACATCGAGCCACATAACAAAATATTCGGACAGATAACCAAAAGCTTGATCAAAGAGGTAGATTGAAAGGAGCACCTTAAAGGAGGAGAGAGAGGGAGAGAGAGGGAGAGAGACAGAGGGGTTTAGGGAGGGAATTCCAGAGCTTGGGGCCTAGGCATTTGAAGAAATGACCGCCAATAGTGCAGTGAAAGATAATCGGCGTGGTGCAAGAGGGAAGAATCGGAGGAGCGTGGAGATCTCGAAGGTATGACTGCTGGGGGGGAGGGGGGGGGGGGGCGGGGTTGCAAATATAGGAAGGGGTGAGGTCATGAAGTGATTTGAAAATAAGAATCTTAAAATTGATGCATTGCTGGACTGGGAGACAATGTAGGCCAGCAAGCACAGGGGTGATGTGGTGAATGAGAATTAGGATATGGGCAGCAGATTTTTGGATGAGCTCAAACTTGTAGAGGATGGTAAGTGGGAGGCCAGCCAGGAGAGCATTGGAATAGTCAAGTTTGTTGGTAACAAAGGTGAGGATGAGGGCTTCATCAGCAGGTGAGCTGAAGCAGGGGTGGAGTCAGGTGATGTCATGGAGGGTGATGGAATGGATATGGGGTCAGAAGCTCAACTTAGGGCCAAGTAGGATTCCAAGGTTGCGAACAGTCTGGCTCAGCCTCAGACAGTGAGGGAAAGGGACGGAGTCGGTGGCGAGGGATATTCACAAATCCCGCATGTCCAGTTGCTGTTTGCCAGAGTAGTGGGGCAAAAAATGATGAAAAGGCAAAGGAAATTCATTAACCAGAAGTGCTGCATAGCCACTAAACTGTAAGGAGCCAGAAACTGCAGCAACATGGGTTGTGATCAGTGGTACCTCTGTGCAGTACATGCAGTCACTTTGAGCAGATCAATGATCTGTAGCACAACAGAACAGAGCTGAAAAAGCCCAAGACAACCATCGAAAGCAAGATTTATGACTTAATGGATAATTTAAAACTCATAAAGCACGTCCTCCACACTCTATAAAGACACTGTTACCGACAGGAAACCCAAAGCTTTATTAATAATATGAAATGGTGTTTTCACAGAATCTGAAGGTTGGATGGAGGCTCAGCCAGTTGTGACCGTCTGCTTGAGTCCTACTGTATTCATTTCATAGTCATTTCACTACAGAGATTTATCACGTGCTGGATTGCTTTTCTGACTCTGTTTGGCTTCATAAACTCTTTAACTGGTTCATCTAACAAAAAGGATGTGATCAATCTACAAAATATGCCCGGCTTTCATTGCTCACCAAGCAACTAAATATAATCAAAAAGGACTGGGTCCTGTCAATGAACAAGAGGAGCAGTGGATTAATTACCATGTCTTTTTATGGGGAGTGCGAAACTCCATTGACACTATCCTCCTCGCCAGTCACCGTCAGAGACTGCCCGCAATCACAGTATCCTATTTGAGCTGGCCTTCTGACCCTGTACTCTCTCCATCACCAAGACTGCCTACTTGCATCTCTGTGACATCACCTGTCTCTGCCCCAGCACAGCCCATCTGCAGCGGAAACCCCCATCTATGTCTTTATTACCACCGGACTCGACTATTCCAATGCTCTTCTAGCCAATCCCCTGTTGTGCTTTCACTTTAACAGTTGGAGTACCTCACACATCGTCACAGGAAATGATTCAACCAACATGTGATAGAGCAGTTGGAGTCGTGTTAGTCACCTAGGCCCACATGTATTATAGAGCTCTCTTGTAAATTTGTTACTTCACAATAAAGAGCCCACAATTAATTACCATCCAACTCAAGATTGTTTGGTACCTTATTGCTGAAGTAAGCAATAACACAATATGGTTGCAGCATGTGGTTTCTGAAGATTTTCGAGTTTAACGCACACCATATTCAATATACTGGCAGCAGTGGCAGTGAGGTGCACTTGATGATTGCAGCATGGAGGCAGCAGAACGCATCTCAGTAGTGGTACTGCAAAGAGGCTCAGTTCGGCACAGTGGCGCAGTGGTTAGCACCGCAGCCTCACAGCTCCAGCGACCTGGGTTCAATTCTGGGTACTGCCTGTGTGGAGTTTGCAAGTTCTCCCTGTGTCTGTGTGGGTTTCCTCCGGCTGCTCCGGTTTCCTCCCACAGCCAAAAGACATGCAGGTTGATAGGTAAATTGGCCATTATAAATTGCCCCTAGTATAGGTAGGTGGTAGGGGAATATAGGGACAGGTGAGGATGTGGTAGGAATATGGGATTAGTGTAGGATTAGTATAAATGGGTGGTTAATGGTCGGCACAGACTTGGTGGGCCGAAGGGCCTGTTTCAGTGCTGTATATCTAAATCTAAATCTATGGTATTCAACGGCTGCAGCAA
Organism: Heterodontus francisci; assembly: GCF_036365525.1. Classification (NCBI taxonomy): domain Eukaryota; kingdom Metazoa; phylum Chordata; class Chondrichthyes; order Heterodontiformes; family Heterodontidae; genus Heterodontus; species Heterodontus francisci. Next base: position 17,023,033 of record NC_090378.1, read on the forward strand.
TCTCGAGTGAGACATCAGGAACAGCGATATCTCCCGTGGGAGTCCGTCGAAGATAGGACAACGTGACATATCGCTGAGGTAGCAGCAATGGTTCGACACTGTTAGGTTCGATGACAATCTTTTAAAGTCACTGCTCAGGAGAGTGAAAGTACACGAAGGGGGTTGCTTACTTTGACAGTGGCTGGCAAGAAAAGGCAGGAATTGGATGGAATCGGGCTCAGGAAAAGTGAGCAGAATCGGTTCTTGTCGGGGCAGCGAAGTGGCATCACCATTAAGTGCCGTGTGTTTTCTCACCATAATTGTTTCATGGGCGGAGTCTCCCCGATGGTAGGCAGAAAGCCTAGGCTGCAGGCACTGAGTTCAGGACATGTCTGAAGTTCGGCGATGTAGACATGGCAGAGTTGTAAATTGTTTTTCCCTTCAGGAAATCTTCAAAACAGCAAGTAACATTCGCGCCACACAAGTGCCAGGCAATGACCATCTCAAACAAGAGAGAATCTAACCATCTCCCCTTGATGTTCAATGGCATTACCATCGCTGAATTCCCCCACTATCAACATCCTGGGGTCACCATTTAGCAAAAACTGAACTGGACCAGCCACATAAATACCGTGGCTACAAGAGCAGGTCAGAGGCTAGGAATCCTGTGGCGAGTAACTCACCTCCTGCCTCCTCAATGCCTGTCACCATCTACAAAGCACAAGTCAGGACTGTGATGGAATACTCTCCACTTGCCTGGATGGGTGCTGCTCCAACAACACTCAAGAAGCTCGACACCATCCAGGACAAAGAAGCCACTTTATTGGCACCCCATTCACCACCTTCAACATTCACTTCATCCACCACTGACGCACTGGGGCAGCAGTGTATACCATCTACAAGATGCACTGCAGCAACTCACCAATGCTCCTTTGACACCTTCCAAACCCATGACCTCTACCACCAAGAAAGGCAAGGGCAGCAGATGCATGGGAACACCACCACCTGCAAGTTCCCCTCCAAGGCACACACCAGTTTGACATGGAACTCCTTCACTGTTGCTGAGTCAAATTCCTGGAACTCCCTTCCTAATAGCACTGTTGGTGTACCTACACCCAAGGACTGCAGCGGTTTAAGAAGGCAGCTCACCACTACATTCTCAAGGGCAATTAGGGATGGACAATAAATACTGGCTTAGCCAGCGATGCACATATTCCCAGAATGAATTTAAAAAAAGAAAGAGGGAGTCATTTAAAGGGGAAATTCTTGCAAACAGGAAATTTGGCACTATGACTACCAAATGCCACTCAATGAATTGGAAAACCCAAGATCTCTTCCACGAATTCCAACTTTTCAAAGAGCACATGGAGTTGTGTTTTTTGAATCTGGCTGTCATGGTTGACAAGCCAGCGACCAAAAAAAATCACGATCGGCAATGAATGGCTCCACCTGATCAAAACTTCGGGTCTATCTGAAGCGGACCAGAGGGATCCAGCGAAACTCTGGACTACATTAGAGGACCAGCCGACGGTCGAGATTAATTTTCAAATCCATCGTCTGAAACTGATGGCATACAGACAGCAGTCCAAGGAGACCATTGATCAATCTGCCAGCAGATGACCTTGAGAAAGAAAAAGTCTGAGATTACTCGGAAGTGGAGTTATTCGAATGGATAATGGAATTGGTCATTGCATCTACCCCGATAGAAGTTTTTCAGAAAGAACTATTAGATAAAGCAAAAGGGTATACATTGAAAGTCTCCTGAAAGAAGGCAAGAAATGTGAGGCCAAAGCCGCAAGTAGGCAGTGCATTGGAGTACTTGCAGTGACAGCCCAGGTCACCTTCAGCAAGGCAAAATATGTGGCAAGTGCAGTCTAATGCAACAACTGAGAAATTATCCAGCTTACATGAATATCTGCAAGGTGTGTGGCAAGAAGGGCCACTCAGCAAGACTGTGCAGGAGGTCTTGTAATGGAAAATTGGCCAGAAGTCACAACAGACCACAAGCTGACAAGAAACAGACACCACCTTGTGAGCAAAACAGGGATGCATTCATAAGAGACTAATGTAAACATAGACATGTCTATAAGACAGACAAGGCTGTGAATAATAAAAAGGGCACTGAAGGTGAACAAGCTTTTCACACAGTAACAGTTGCACACCAGATGGATGCAGGGCTACTGGCATGTAGCGAGCTTCATATCATGACAATCCAGGAGATTAGCAGTGTGCTAAGGACACATGACCGAAATACTTGTGACCCCATTGAGTCCATCCGGGACTTGCAATGAATGTACCCATCCCTGTTTTGCTCACAAGGTGGTGTCTGTTTCTTGTCAGCTCGTGGTCTGCTGTGACTTCTGGTCAATTTTCCATTCACTTTGATGCCATGGAAAGTTTCAAAGGAGATGCTACTCGACACATGAGAGACAACACAATCCTTCCTATAGATCCATCAAGGAAATGTAGCATCCCCATCAGGGACAAACTCAAAGCTGAGCTGAATACTAGAGAGAGACAAGGAATTATTCAGCATGCTCAGCAGCACACGGATAGGTGCAACTCTATAACAGCTGTGATCAAAAAAGGTGGCACCACCACCAGCAGGCTGTAGCAATCATTGTCGACAGAGGCATGTTTACAGTATTACGGCCTGAACAAGGATACCATTCTTTAAGTAGATGCTTCGTTAAAAGGTCTTGGAGCATGCTTGTTGCAAGAAGGTCGTCCAATCACTTTTGGTTCGAAAAGCTTGTTGCCCACACAGGCTGACTATTCCAATATAGGAAGGGAACACTAGCACTGCTATTCGGGATCACCAAGTTTCACACTTTTTTTTTTGGCAAACATTTCATGGTCGAGATGGATCACAAACCACTGGCGATGATATGGCAGAAACCACTGACCAGCACGCCACCTCGACTACAATGGATATTAATCAAGGTGCAAGGGTACGACTGTGAGGTCAGATATAAGCCTGGGAATCTTATGGAGACTTAGCAGATTACCCAATCCCAGAAAATATGAAGACGTTCCACTAGGCGTCCAGGTTGATGAAGTCAACGTAGAGCTGGAAGATGTATATCAGCCGGGGCAGCGGTGGCGTACTGGTATTGTCACTGGACTAGTAACCCAGAGACCCAGGGTATTGCTCCGGGGACATGGGTTCAAATCTCACCACAGCAGAAGGTGGAATTTGAATTCAATTAATAAATCTGGAATTAAAAGCTAGTCTAATGATGGCCATGAAACCATTGTTGATTGTTGTAAAAACCCATCTGGTTCAGTAATGTCCTTTAGGGAAGGAAATCTGCTGTCCTTACCTGGTCTGGCCTACATGTGACTCCAGATCCACAGCAATGTGGTTGACTCTTACATGCCTTCGAAATGGCCTAGCAAGCCACTCAGTTCAAGGGCAATTAGGGATGTGCAATAAATGCTGGCCTGGCCTGCGACACCCACATCCCATGAAAGAATTTTTTTAAAAATCAGATAGATTTAATGCATTTTGGACAAAGGAAGCATGAGGAACTACAGGAAGACCCTTTCATAAATCCAGTTTTAAAAGCGTTATGGCAACTCATTGTCAAAGGATGGTCTGACAAAATGTAAAAAGTTCCTACAGAACTCCGAATCTTCTGGCCATACTGAGATGGGTTGGGAGTTTCTAGTGGCATGATATTCAAAGGAAGGCAGGTGTTAATTCCACAAATGCTTTGCCTTTACATTCTTTCATATTTGCACCAAGGTCATATGGGCATCAAGAAGTCCAGAGGACCTGCACGTGAAACTGTCTGCTGACTGGCATTAACAGTGACACTGAGCAAGCGGTATGGTCTTGTGATGCATGCAACCAAGCCAGCATAAAGAGCCACTCCATCCGCACGAAGTTTCATCACATCCTTGGTCAAGGATAGCTCCTGACCTTTTCTCTGTAAAAGGTGATGATTATCTGTTGCTAACTGACTACTTCTCCAAATTCTCCATAATCTGTCAATTGAGGAACACATCAAGCACATCAGCTGCTAACACTATCAGCACAATCTTCAGTTTATTGGGTCCCCTGGAGGAGATAGTATCACACAATTGACCGCAATACAGCCAAACCATTTGAAGACAGGTAAGAAATGAGCTGTGAGCCTTGGTACATTGTCACCGCATTACCCTAGGTCGAATGGCCCAGCAGAAAGAGTAGTATGTACAGTCAAGTCACTGATTGTCAAGTGACAAGAAACTGAACACAATTTGCACATAGCCATGTTGCACGTGAGGGCAACACCAATAGGCACAGGATTACCATCACCTGTGGAAATTATTTTTGGAAGACAAGTGTTATGACCAGGTGAGAAAGGGGTCTAGGGTTCCCTTTCAGCATTCACCTGGTCTTACCATAACAGGGTTTAATTTTAAATGCACCGTTTTTTTTTAGCTCCCCCCTTAGTGAATTTTTGTTCACTAACTTTCAATTATATGGCAAAGAAACTAGCCAAACAGGTTTCCTTAAGTTTAAAGAAAAAAGGTTGAACTTTATTAAACTTAAACTCTAATTCGGTTAACGCTACGGATACGTGATGCACCCACGCCAGCATGCATACGCAATACATGCAGATAGAGACAGAAAAGAGCAGAAGAAATATAATATAAATAGAACATTAAATAGAACATTACAGCGCAGTACAGGCCCTTCGGCCCTCGATGTTGCGCCGACCTGTGAAACCATCTGACCTACACTATTCCATTTTCATCCATATGTCTATCCAATGACCACTTAAATGCCCTTAAAGTTGGCGAGTCTACTACTGTTGCAGGCAGGGCGTTCCACGCCCCTACTACTCTCTGAGTAAAGAAACTACCTCTGACATCTGTCCTATATCTATCACCCCTCAACTTAAAGCTATGTCCCCTCGTGTTTGCCATCACCATCCGAGGAAAAAGACTCTCACTATCCACCCTATCTAACCCTCTGATTATCTTGTATGTCTCTATTAAGTCACCTCTCCTCCTCCTTCTCTCCAACGAAAACAACCTCAAGTCCCTCAGCCTTTCCTCGTAAGACCTTCCCTCCATACCAGGCAACATCCTAGTAAATCTCCTCTGCACCCTTTCCAAAGCTTCCACATCCTTCCTAAAATGCAGTGACCAGAACTGCACGCAATACTCCAGGTGCGGCCTCACCAGAGTTTTGTACAGCTGCAGCATGATCTCGTGGCTCCGAAACTCGATCCCCCTACTAATAAAAGCTAACACACCATATGCCTTCTTAACAGCCCTATTAACCTGGGTGGCAACTTTCAGGGATTTATGTACCTGGACACCAAGATCTCCCTGCTCATCTACACTACCAAGAATCTTCCCATTAGCCCAGTACTCTGCATTCCTGTTACTCCTTCCAAACTGAATCACCTCACACTTTTCCGCATTAAACTCCATTTGCCATCTCTCAGCCCAGCTCTGCAGCCTATCTATGTCCCTCTGTAACCTACAACATCCTTCGGCACTATCCACAACTCTACCGACCTTCGTGCCATCCGCAAATTTACTAACCCACCCTTCTACACCCTCATCCAGGTCATTTATAAAAATGACAAACAGCAGTGGCCCCAAAACAGATCCTTGCGGTACACCACTAGTAACTAAACTCCAGGATGAACATTTGCCATCAACCACCACCCTCTGTCTTCTTTCAGCTAGCCAATTTCTGATCCAAAGCACTAAATCACCTTCAATCCCATACTTCCGTATTTTCTGCAATAGCCTACCGTGGGGAACTTTATCAAACGCCTTACTGAAATCCATATACACCACATCCACGGCTTTACCCTCATCCACCTGTTTGGTCACCTTCTCGAAAAACTCAATAAGATTTGTGAGGCACGACCTACCCTTCACAAATCCCTCCATGGCCAGCCCGACCTTTGTAATCTCCGCCAGGCCTACAGCACTCTGAGATCTCCATTTTCCAATTCTAGCCTCTTGTGATTTCCTTTGCTCCCCCATTAGCAGCTGTGCCTTCAGCTGTCCACACTCTAACCTCTGAAATTCCTTCTCCAAACCTCCCTACCTCTCACTCTTCCTATCAGAAGCTTAAAACCTACCTCTTTGCGAACCATTTGGTCATCTGTCCTAAAGTCTCCTTCTTTGGCTTGGGGTCTGTCCTCTCCAATGGACGTAAAAGATCCCACGTCCGCCATTTTGAAGAAGAGCAGCGCAGTTCTGCTTGGTGTCTTGGCCAATATTTATCCCTCAATCAACATCATTAAAACAGATAAAACAGATCATTATCACATTATTGTTTGTGGGATCTGATTGTAGATTGGCTACCGCATTTTCTACATTACAACAGTGACTTTAAAAATATTGCTGAAAGTAGAGACATGATGTCGAAGCTTTTTGTCTTGCACTCAACAGGACAATCCACAAGAATGCCAATCTAAGTGAGAACAACAACTTTATACTGTATGAGAAGAAAGTGCTGTTTGGTTGGCAAGTGAACTCTGACTGGTAGAGGCGTTGCCATGGAGAATGCACCAGTTTACGATGACTGACAGTTAACTGCCAAGCTTTGTTTGAAATTTAAACCAGGCAGCTTGACTCTGATTGGTCAAGGCATTGGCCTGAGGAATGAACCAGCAAACAGCTGTCACTTATTTTGTTTTGCTGAAACAGGCGCAATATGTGTACATGTTCTTTCTGTCTGCAAAGAACAGGGTCCTGTGGATTAATTTATGTAGCTTGCACTACGCGCAACGGGGGTACGCATCTACGGGGGGAGATGGGAGTGTGGAATTCAAAACATAAGCAGATCAGCCATGATCTTACTGAATGGCAGAGCAGGGGCTGAATGGCCTACTTCTGCTCCTAATTCATATGTTCGTATGTTCATAAATGGTTCATACTGCGAACCCTACTGACAATCTTAAATTGGTTGTCAGCGTAATTCTTAGCACAATAAGAACTATTTGGCAAATGCTGTCCAATCACAGAATCACATCTAATGTTGGACACTGTGTTTGATTATGCAAGCACGGGCTGGTTGGGTACAGCCTTTACCTTGCCCATTGCGAACAGCAAGTTCTTTCTTTATTGCCCATTTCTTTAGTTCTTTCATAGGATGTGAGCATCGCTGGCTAGGCCAGCATTTGTTGCGCATCCCTAATTGCCCTTGAGAATGTGGTGGTGAGCTGCCTTCTTGAACCGCTGCAGTCCATGTGGGGTAGGTACCTCAATAGTGTTGTTAGGAAGGGAGTTCCAGGATTTTGACCCAACGACAGTGAAGGAATGCCGATATAGTTTGACGTCAGGATGGTGCGTGGCTTGGATGGGAACTTGCAGGTATTGGTTTTCCCATGCAGCTGCTGCCCTTGTCCATCTAGGTGGTAGATGTTGTGGGTTTGGAAGGTCCTGTCATAGGAGGCTTGGTGAGTTACTGCAGTGCATCTTGAAAATAGCACACACAGCTGCTACTCTGTGCTGGTGGTGGGGAGGATGAATGTTTAAGATCGCGGATGGAGTGCTGATCAAGTGGGCTGCTTTTTCTTGGATGGTGTTGAGCTTCTTGAGTGTTGTTGGAGCTGCATCCATCCAGGCAAGTGGAGAGTATTCCATCATACTCCTGACTCCAGATTTTGCTCCAAGCCCAACGTTGGGTTCCATGGTGATGGTGCCGGAGAATCGGAGCAGCAGCGGCTGCCACGGAACCCAACGCCAGGATTGCCGAGCCCGAACTACCCAGGGGTGGGATAGGCCGAAGTCAGCCTTCCTGCCCAGAGGTCAATAGAGGACCTTAGTTGGTCTATTGACAGCCAACTAAGGGCTTCTTCCCACCGTCACTGGGATCTTAGCAGCGGCGAGGGGTGCCTCTGCCGCATGGGGAGGATGCTTTGGAAAACAAGGCACCCTCCCTGTGGGCTTGTGTTGACCCTGAAAGACCGAAGGATCGCTCCAGGGGGTCAGAAAAAATGCAGAGGCGGGGTTTCCCCCCTTCTTTTCGGCCCTGTGCTGGGAGCCCCAGTTCCTTCATAAAATCCAGCCCGTACTTTGTAAATGGTGGACAAGCTTTGGGGAGTGAAGAGGTGAGTTACTCGCTGCAGAATTCCCAGCCTCTGACCTGCTGTTGTAACCACAGTACTTATATGGTTGGTCCAGTTATGTTTCTGGTCAAAGGGAACCCCCAGCATGTTGATGGTGGGGGTTTCAGCAATGGTAATGCCATTAAATGTCAAGGAAAGATGGTTAGATTCTACCTTTTGGAGATGGTCATTGCCTGTCACTTGTGTGACACGATTGTTACTTGCCACTTATCAGCCCAGGCCTGAATGTTGTCCAGGTCTTGCTGCATGTGAACACAGACTGCTTCAGGAATCATGAATGGCGCTGAACATTGTGCAATCGTCAGCGAACATCCCCACTTCTGACCTTATGATTGAAGGAAGGTCATTGATGAAGCAGCTGAAGATGGTTGGGCCCAGGACACTACCCTGAGGAACTCCTGCACAAAGTCCTGGGGCTTAGATGTTTGCCCTCCAACAGCCACAACCATCTGCCTTTGTACTAGGTATGACTCCAACCAGTGGAGAGTTTTCCCCGATTCCCATTGACTTCAATTTTACTAGGACTCCTTGATGCCACAGTTGGTCAAATGCTGCCTTGCTGTCAAGGGAAGTCACTGTCATCTCAGCCAGTTTCCCCGACACGACTGAGTGACCACTAGGCCACTCTGCTTGGCCACTTCAGAGAGCAGTTACAAGTCAATCATAGTTGGTGTGGGACTGGGGTCACATCTCGATAAGGGCGGCAGGTTTCCTTCTTTAAAAGGGTATTAACCCACTTGGTCGGTTGGACAATCCAAAAGGCCTCATGACCACTTTTACTTTTTCCCAGATTTTTAACCAGTACTGAAATTCTCAAATTGCGACACTAAGATTTGAACTCACATTCTAGCTGGATTATCGTTAAAGCATCTGGATTACTAGTCTGGTGATTTAGCACGGTTGTAGCATTGCTCCTGTTACTGAGCTGGGATTAGCAGAGGATTAAATCTGGGCCTTCATCTAAACCACAGCTCAGCCTTAATCATCAGGCAAATTAAACAGTTACATTAATAATATAAATATATAGAAATCAACTTATTAAGGAACTGTAAACTCTACTAATACATCCATTAATTACAATCTATCTCATTTTCACAACAATTTTTGAGAGGTTATGTGACAAAGATTTCTAAACTAGCTTGTGACGGTTTAACGAAGAAATGATTAATTGCATATAATGGCCAGTATTTAAAACGTGCATCAATGATTTCCAAGTCACATTTGCATCAGCAACACAACATATACAATATTTAAATAAATTGGATTGTGCTAGAAAGTCAATAGACCCCATACATTGGGCAAAAAATGACTTTGGGCAGAATAACGAGTTGATTTATTCGCTTAAAGAAGATGAATGAGTCAATCTTTTTTTTTCAGTGTTTGGGGGGAACTAGCTTTCACAATGGTAAGTAATATTGATTTTGCAATATCTAAATTATACATTATTCTTCTAGAAACGTCAATTTAAAATACAGACAGGTAATATACATTACAGGCTCTTGTTTGTCAATAGCTGCTAATGCTAAGGCTGTGACCTTTTATTTATTGTTTGTGGGAGCTTGATGTGCACAATTTGGCTGCCACATTTCCTACATTACAATAATGAATACACTTTGCTTTATTGGCTGTACATATCTTCGGGATGTCGTGTTGCTGTGAAAAGCGTGATATATATATATATATATATATATATATAAATGTATATAGAGACATCTAGAGCCTTAGAATAATAGAGCACAGAAGGAAGCCATTCAGCCCATCAAGTCCATTCTGGTACTCTGCGCATATAAATGCAAGTCCTTTCTTTCTTCCTTCGGATGCTTTCTATAGTTGAATGGTCTGCCTTACATTTTAGGCTCGTGTGTGATCATTTGGGTGCCCATGACACCATGGGGGACTTGGAGCTTTTAAACCCACCATGATGGATGGCAGGGGGGTTGGGGGAGTGCAGATCAACATTTTTTAAAATCTGGAACCCGGCCCTGCCCCGCCTCCATCGTGCCCGCTTCTGGTTCTTCACGGAGGCAGATTGTGGGTAGAGGGGCTGGTGGCGTGACTAACCTGCTCTCCAGAGGTGGGTCAATTATTTAAATATGCTAATGAGGCTTAACCGGTTTTCAGTTCCCCAGGTTTTGGGACACCCAGCAATGGAGGGGAGGCGGGAATGGCCGGACGCAGCAGTGAAGTGCATTTCCATCACTGCTTGAGGGCCAGTAGGGGCAGGAGTGCTTCCCCTGCTCCCCAGCCCACTACCAAGCAAACCAGCTTTCCTCCCTGTGATCTCTTCAACCACTCCTCCACCTGGATCTCCCAGGACTTGCCATTTCCTCCTCACCTGTGATCTCCCCTCCATTAATCTGCAATCTCCCCCAAACCCACGATCTCTACCTTGCTGTCCCATGATCCATTCACCTGTGATCTCCCCCCAACCCCGAAATCTCTTCAATCCCCCGAACTGTAATCTCCCCCCATCGACCCACAATCTCCCCATGACCCACGATCTCTTAAAACCCGCACCCACGATCTCCCCACCCATCGACCAACGACCTCTTCAATCTGGCAGGCCGGGAAATTGAGAAAAAAATTTCACATGAGACCCTGCCTTTATATTGAGCAGTCCCTCTTCATTGCCCAATATTTCATGGCCGCTCTGACAGCACACACACACCGGCCTCCCTGTAAATATCAGTGCCCGTGAGTTCAATTCCCATCAAGGTAGTTTGAGAATTTGAATTCAGTTTAAAAAACCTAGAAATAAAAAGCTGTCCAATTATTCCAGAAATCCAACTTGTTCACTGGTTCTTTTGATGAGAATAACAAGCCCACATTTGTATCAAACTGCAGCCAAGAATAAAGCCGACACACTGTGATTTTAAAAGAATTCATTCTTGGGATGTGAGCGTCGCTGTCAAGGACAGCATTTATTGCCCATCCCTAATTGCCTTTGAGAAGATGGTGGTGAGCCACCTTCTTGAACCACTGCATATGGTGTAGGTACACCCACAGTGTTTTTAGAAAGGGAGTTCCAGCATTTGATCCAGCGACAGTGAAGGAACAGCAATATATTTCCAAGTCAGGATGGTGTGTCGCTTGGAGGGGAACTTGCAGGTGGTGGTGTTCCCATGCATCTGCTGCCCTTGTCCTGCTAGGTGGTAGAGGCCACAAGTTTTGAAGGTGCTGTTGGAGGAGCCTTGGAAAGTTGCTGGGATCTTGTAGATGGTACATGTTGTAGTCACAGTGCGCCGGTGGTGGAGGGAGTGACTGTTTAAGATAGTGGATGGTGTGCCAATCGAGTGGGCTGCTTTGTGCTGGATGGTGTTGTGTTACTTGAACGTTGTTGGAGCGGCAATTATCCAGGCAAGTGGAGAGCATTCCATCACACTCCTGACATATGCTGTTATGACCGAGGTGGGAGGAGTGCACTGTTGATTCAGTCCCACTTCTCCACAGGTCACAACATATATTTAAATTTTCCCACTTACCGAAACAGTCAACTAGATGCCCTATTTGTCCCCAGAATAAAGCACACCGACCAGGTTTCTTTAATAAAGAACTAAATTATCTGCTTATTGTAAACCAAGTCTTAAGCAATAATAAAGTAAAACATAAGCACAAATAGAAATATTAAAGCCCCTTAGTTTTATCCTAGCCCTCATGCACATACTCACATACACAACCGGTTAACCGGGGGAAAAAAAAAAGGATTTTTGTTTACAGCTGTTACAAAGAAATAGAAGGAATAAAAAAAAACTTAGACTGAAGAGAAGATATGGAAGTCCTTTGTTCTGGTGAGGTGTCCCAAAGGTGAATAGGTGGCTGCCACTAGGAATCTTCCTAGAACAGTTCTTTCCAGGTGATGTTGGTCAACAGTCTGGCTAAGCTTTCAAGAGATGCAGCTACAGAAAGCTTCACATAGGTCTTACATCAGGTGTGCAGCAATAAAGGTTTCAATTCTCACACATTCGATGCAAAGTTCCTTCAAAGATGCAGAATGAATCAAAGAGAGAGGTAATAGTACAACTTGATACAGGATTCTGCTTTTCAAGTGGAAGATAAGCAGGGTCTTCTTCTGTTCTCCAGGCAGGTCAGGAAGCAAACTTCTTTCTGTTCTTGGCCAAAACCAACTGGCTTTTTTAACAGTTCAAAGTGAAACAAAAACCTTTCCAGAGGCAAGTCCTATGACAGCCATAAATCCTGATCTGTCAATAAGCAAATAGTTCTTCAGGTCAAAACACAACCCCCTGCTGTGCTTACTTAAAATTAAATGCTTTCCAGTAAGGTCTATTTACTGGTCAACCTTTTGTTGACCTTCCTTTTAAGAAAAACACCCAAAGTTTAGCTTCTTCAAGATTCCAACATCCATGAAAACCTTTTCAGTTTTTGAAATGTAGATTCTCAAGTTTTTAAAAAATTGGAAACCCTCATAATAATGCCCTGTCGATGATGGAGAGGCTTGAGAAGTCAAGAGGTGAGTCAATTGCCGCTTAATATCAAGTATCAGGTTAAAGGAAAAGGTTGAACAATACTTTCTCAGGGTAGCTAGGAATGGGCAATAAGTGCCGGCCTTGCCAGTGACACCCACATCCACAGAATACATTAAAATAAGCCTAAAATATGAACATTATTAAAACCTTCAATGGTCTGTTAACTCCTTTGGATTCCCAGAAGAGCAATTTTCCACTTGATTTGCTAACGATCCTGTGTCAGATTTTCATTATTGCTACTTTCATCACCCTTTCATTCGCCAGATGTCCTTTGGATTAATGTGTAATATCAATGAGAAGAATAACACTCCTGTCCAAATAAAAACGGGCCATTTTGTTAAATAAGGTTGAACTCATCCCTTGAAATAGGGAAGAAAGAAAGAAACAACACTTTTCTGGGAACAACCCAAAAATAAACTCATGAGAATTTGAAACCGTTTTTATGGACTTTTCTTTTAATCAAATCTGAACAAAGTGAATTAAAATGCTTCTTCTTCTTTGGACATTTTTTAAAGCTGATTCGAAATGCTTTCCTTGTGCCCTGCCTTCAGGATATCCAACAAAAAAACGGAACTTGCATTTATAATTTCTTTAAAAAAGCTGCACTAGCCAAATCTTCCAAAAATGAAACTAAATAAAGGAAAGCGTTTTCATTTTGCTCATATCTTATCAGATCTTTCAAGACATCGCAAAGCATTTCACATACAATAATTACTTTTAAAAGGAGTAAATGAGTGAATGATAATGACCAGATAATCTGTTTTTGTTATGTTGTTGCGGGACAAATGTTAACCAGAAAATCAGGGCAAACTCCCCTGCTCTTCTTCAAAATAGTGCCATGGTATCTATTACATCCACCCAAGAGAGCAGATGGGGCCTTGATTTAACATCCCATTCGAAAGATGACACCTCCGACAGCACAGCATTCCCTCAGTACTGCACTGGCATGTCAGCCTAGATTTGGTGCTCAAGTCTCTGGAGTGAGATTTAACTTCATGGCCTCCTGATTCAAAGATGACAGCACTACCCTCGAGCGGCGGCCTACACTTCTAACAATCCCCTCTTCTCTTATTAACTGCCCTGAGGAGTCAGGCTCAATGGCTTTACATAAAAGCCTGCGGAATTCCTCCCTCAGTACGATCAACTGCTAAGTCCTGTCTGAGAAGATGAATTACCTTTAATTTATGGCTGACTAAATCAATTTCTCTTCAGAGTGCCTCGCAAATTATTTCTGAATTCTCCTGATTGTTACGCTTTGGCCAGAGGTGCAACAGTCGAGATGTTTAGTGTGTGTTTGCACCTTATTAGTCTCAATAATGAGTCGAGAAATACGGGCCACAACTGGGCAGCTACTTGGTGTCACTCTCAATTCTGAGTCTTGCACAAAGCAATGAAAGCGAGAAGAGAGAATTTATATTGATGTACCGCCTTGTTCCTGGTAAAATGTCTGGGATAAGTGCAATCAAATATAGCCCCTCATCACCTCCTTTTAACCATTCTGCAATTCCTGACTGACATTAATGAAGCTTTTACAGCACAGAAGGAGGCCACTTGCACCATCGTGCCTGTGCTAGCTCATTGGAGAACTATCCAATTAGTTCCACTCCCCCTGCTCATTCTCCATAGCTCTGAAAATGCTTCAAGTATTTATCCAATTTTCTTTTGGAACTTTTTATTGATTCTGCTTTCTCCACCCTTTCAGGCAGTGACTCCACTTAGGTGGGTCTGGTAAAAAACAATCTGTCAACCTGAATCTGTTATGGAGCTTTGGTAAAAGATGTTGCTGGTAATGTTGTTACACTGCAGGAGATTTTCAAATCTCCTTGATGCAATCATCAAAACAGCTTAGCGAGCTCTTGTTAAGAAAGGCTACAGCCAAAAACATGAGAAATGGAGTGAGGAATTGGTTTTCTCTTTTATAATGCTTTCATGCTGTCAGGAAGTCCCGACGCAAATCACAACCAGTTACTGCTTTGGAAATGTAGTCGCAGTTGGAATGTAGGAAAACACGGCAGCCAATTTGTGCACAGCAAGGTCCCACAAACAGCGATGAGATAATAACCAGATCGGCTACGTAGTGTTCGATTGATCTGCGTTTGATTGTATTAGTCTGTCCACTGATCAGTGTTCACTGTGTTTGAATACTTAAGCCTAGTGTGTTGAAACTGAAACTAAAAGAGACAAGATTGGAATGTTCCAGAGAAACAGACTATTCTGAGATAACATTATACTGAGATCTTGTATGTGCTGAGATACTTTAACGTACTGTAGATAAACCAGTTGGTGATTTAATACAAGTGTGATATCTGCATTGCTCTGAAATAAATCAGATATATCCAGCAAACCGGCGAAAATATAACAGGCTACAATTGGAGTTGGAGCCAGTTTCCGCTCAGTTTGCATCAGGTTAGAGGTTTGTGAAACACTGAGACAACCTGAAGTCATAAAAGCCGCTTTATAAATTCAATTTCTTTCTTTAGCACATTTTCTGTGTTTACAGGAAAATCATGGCACATTATTCCTATTGTGCCTGCATGGCATGCCTGAGCGTCACACTTGGGTGTCACGCCTGGTGTTAACTTTAAGCAACCCAAAGATAACAAATAACAGTGAGTAGAGAAACACTTATCTGTGGGAGATCCACTGGTGTATTGATATGATGAAATGCTACAGGTTGAGTTTCTCCTCACAGCCACAGCAGGCCTGCCTTAAGGTTCAGTTTGTGAAATCATTGACCTATTAAACCATGACATTTTAAAAAGAAATAAGGTGGAGCCCCTCATTAATGGCAAATCATAGTGTTCCAAGATTGTTTTTCCATTAAAACCAATTTAATAAGAGTTCTCACACATCTCCAGCTAATTATTACTGTACTGCAGTTGAAATATGATGAGTTTTCAATCACACACAATGGCACTGTAATTATTACATTTTTAATCAGTTAGTCAGAACCAGTGCGTGAATTTAAGTTAATTAATTGTAAAATAATTCTTTCCTCCCTGTTGTCCATGCCTTTGATGCTGCTTTACGTTCAGAATCATCCAGAGTCTACAATCACTTTGAAGCACAGAATCTTACAGCACATGAGGAGGCCATTTGACCCATTGTGTCTGTGCTGGCTCTTTGAAGGAGCTATCCAATTAGTCCCACTCCCCTGCTCTTTCCTTGTAGCCCTGCAAATGTTTCCTTTTTAAGTATTTATCCAATTCTCTTTCAGAAGATATGATTGAATCTGCTACCATATGAATCACAATATATCTGGTATAAAGGTTTTGGTAGAGTAAATAAGGAGAAACTCTTTTCATTGGCAGGTGCATCGGAAACCAGGGGACACGGATTTAAGATCATTGGCAAAAGAACCAGGGGGGCAAGATAGGGAGAATTGCTTTTAATGCAGCGAGTTGTTACGATCTGGAATGCACTACCTAAAAGTACTGTATGTTGGATAAGAAGTCTGATAATTTAGAAACAGTGGAGGAGTCGAGAGAAGTGGTGGTGACGTAGAGCTGGGTGTCATCAGTGTACATGTGAAAACTAACACTGTGCTTTTGGATAATGTCGCCGAGGGGCAGCATGTAGGTGAGAAATAGAAAGGGGCCAAAGATAGATCCTTGGCAGACACCAGAGGTAACGGAACTGGAGCAGGAAGAGAATTCATTGCAAGTGATTCTCTGGCTATGATTAGATAGATAACCAGGAGAGAGCAGTCCCACCCAGCTGGAAAACAGTGAAGAGCAGTCTATCAAAATCTTTCCTAGTTTTAAAGACCTCTATTAGGTCACCATTCAGCCTTCCTTTTTCAAGAGAAAAGTGACCCAGGCTGTTCATCCTTTCCTGATATTGAGCAGTGCTGCATTGCCAGAAGTTCAACTCTTTGGATGGGGCATTAAACCTATATTAGTGATTCCAATGGATGCTAATGACACCATGGCACCATTATTTAAAGCAGAGCAAGAAGTTGTTTCAGCCAATTCAGCCCCATGTAACCTTCACCTAACACTACCATCTGATTGAGGTGTGTGGGATCATGCTGTGTACAAAATGGCTGCAAGGTCTTCCTCACATACTAATAAACAGTGCACATGTAAGAAGATGCAGTACAAGTGCAACTTATTCCTTCCTTTGTCAGCTGACCAAAGAACTTTCAGCATAAATAAAACTGACAATTTGAATGAAAGATGCATAATAAAGATGTGCTTGTTGTGGAGCTCTTGTACAACTAAGGCAGATCACTTTGTACAGGGAATGTCTCTGCTGTCTCAGTGGATCATTTTAAGCAGTGTTGCCTCTACCTAAAGCAGCCGTAGGAAAACTTACATTTTTATGGTGACTTTCTTGGCCTAAGGACTTCCCAAAGTATGTCACAGCCATCGAGTTATTTTTGAAGTGTACGACTGGTTCTTTATCGGCAAAGGTAGCAGTTAATCGATGCACAGCAAGGTCCCACATACAGCAAATCAGACAAATAAGCAACTTAACTGCGTTTGGTTAGTCATGACAATCTTAGCCGAGGTCTGCCCAACTTCCACTGTAAAGTAGACCCACAGGCCCTATCTGTACCTGGGCCCATAGACTCTCAACTACTTGGACCATTCCACATGCTTCCTGTCGGTCAAGGGTGTGAATCTGTTCCTGGGAAAGATTCTACCCAACGGATTGATATTACAAGCAGCAAAGGAGAGGCCAAACATTAGAGGGGAATCATTATGCTTCTTTGATGGAGTGGTCTCTGAGGTAGGTTGGCCCAGATGAATGCCTCCATACAGATTGAGCAAACTAGTTTTCATTTTCTCTCCAATTGGTCTATGTTGGTGTTTAAGTTCCACACAAGCCACCTCCCATTCTACTTAACTAACCCTATCAGCAGATCTTTCTACTCCTTTCTCCCTTATGTTCTTATCTAGCTTCCGCTTAAATGTATTTTATGTTATCGATCCCAAGCAGTCCAAGTGGTAGCAAGTTCCACATTCTCTGAGTAAAGAGGTTTCTCCTGAATTCCCTATTAGATTTATTTGTGACTATATTATTTTGGACTCCCCTGCAAGTGGAGGTATTTTCTCTACGTCTACCAGATCAAACCACTTCCTAATTTTAAAGACCTCTATTAGGTTACCCCTCAGCCTTCTCTTTTCTGAAGAATCATTGATCCTAATAGCATGGAAAATGCCAGCACTCTCTCAGGCAGTTGAAGCATCCAGAGCGCACCCGTGAACTCTACATACATACACCCAGTGGCTGAGGCTTCCAGGAGTGCAAATTCATACAAATCAGCCATGATACATGGCCCTTGATGTTTACTGTGGTGGTAGGCAGGAGTTGGGGGTGGAGGAGAAACCACATTCAGGATGAAGGGAGCTCTCACCATGAAGCCTGGACTATTTTAACTCCTGGCCTCATTTAAATAGTGCCCACCTGTAGTGAAGGCCTCTGCCAATTTGAAATTTGTTGAGAATGAAATGGTGCTGGATGGGAGCAGAGTAACCTTGGCTCTGTAAGTGTGCTAGGTCCAATTTTAAACCCCACCATTCTTGCTGGGCGATGGGTGTCAAATAGAGGTCCTGGAGTCTAGATTTTAAACTTCCTTGGCAGGGGAAATTGGGGTGTTATTCGACTTTCAATTTAGTTTAGGCAGGCTTAGGGGC
Organism: Heterodontus francisci; assembly: GCF_036365525.1. NCBI lineage: Eukaryota > Metazoa > Chordata > Chondrichthyes > Heterodontiformes > Heterodontidae > Heterodontus > Heterodontus francisci. Next base: position 17,041,228 of record NC_090378.1, read on the forward strand.
TACCATTGACCAGAAACTGAACTGGAGTAGCCATATAAATACCGTGGCTACAAGAGCAGGTCAGAGGCTCGGAATCCTGCGGTGAGTAACTCACCTCCTGACTCCCCAAAGCCTGTCCACCATCTACAAGGCACAAGTCAGGAGTGTGATGGAATACTCTCCACTTGCCTGGATGGGTGCAGCTCCAACAACACTCAGGAAGCTCGACACCATCCAGGACAAAGCAGCCCGCTTGATTGGCACCCCAGCTACAAACATTCACTCCCTCCTCCACCGGCGCACAGTGGCAGCAGTGTGTACCATCTACAAGATGCACTGCAGCAAAGCACCAAGGCTCCTTAGACAGCACCTTCCAAACCTGCGACCTCTACCAACTAGAAGGACAAGGGCAGCAAATGCATGGGAACACCACCACCTGCAAGTTCCCCTTCAAGTCACACACCATCCTGACTTGGAACTAGATCGCCATTCCTTCATTGCCGCTGGGTCAAAATCCTGGAACTCCCTTCCTAACAGCACTGTGTGTATACCTACCCCACATGGACTGCAGCGGTTCAAGAAGGCAGCTCACCACCACCTTCTTAAGGGCAATTAGGGATGGGCAATAAATGCTGGCCTGGCCAGCGATTCCCACATCCCATGAATGAATAAAATAAAAACATTTTAAAAATACCTCATCAACTTGCTCTGCCAACTTCAACGATCTGTGAATATACACCCCCAGGTCCCTCTACTTCTGCACCTCCTTAAAATAGGACCGTTTAAATAATATTGCCTCTGCATGGTGTTTCTCCTAACGAGTATCACATTTATCTGCATTAAATTGTATCTGTCATGTGTCTGCCCATTTCACCAGTCTGTCTATCTCCACTTGACGTCTGCTGCTATCCTCTTGACTATTTATTACGTTGCCACGTTTTGTATCATCCTCAACCTTCAAAATTGTATTCCCTATACCCAAGTCCAGGCAACTTATATACAACAAGAAAAGCAATGGTCCTAATACTGATCTCTGGAGAAACCCATTGCATACTTCTCCCAAGTCAGACAAACATCTATTTTACTTTCTGAATAAGTCTATAATGTGGTACTTTATCAAATCTCTTTGAAAGTCTGTATGTGCAACAACTACTGCACTACCTTCAATAACTCTTTCTGTCACTTCACCAAAGAACTCATTCAGGTTAGCCAGACATACTTTGCCTTTAACAACTCTCTGCTGGCGTCCCTTGTTAACTCATACTTCTCCAAGTGAGAATTAATTTTCTCCTTGACAATGGTATCGAATACTTTTCCAATCACTGGCATTAGACCAACTGGCCCATAGTTACCTCGGTTAATGCTGTTCCCTTTTTTTGAAGAGGGGTGTAACATTTACAATCCTCCAGTCCTCTGGCACCACTCCCATATCTAAGTAGGTTGAAAGAATGTGGTCAGAGCTTCTGTATCTCCATTCTTGTTTCCCTCAGAAATTTTGGATGCATCTCATCTGGACCAGGTGACTTGTTAACTTTTGAGTGATGCCCACCTAGTTAGCACATCCTTTCTATTTGTTTCCTATCCAATATCTCTACTCCCTCCTCCTCTACTGTGACATTAACCTCATCCATTTGACTGAAATCAATTCCAAAAAAAAGTCAAAACACAGTCATCCTTCTTCATTGCTGGCTTCAGTATCGATCCAGATCTGGCAGCAGATTACTTATGCTGCCTGATTACTAATCGGAGTTTGAAGACCAGGCTGAGCTCTACACCGGCTGCCCCATGGCACAGTGCTGTTTTCAACCGTTATGTTTCTAGCTTTGAGAGTGTTGGTTGGCGTGTCCGAGCTTTCAAAACCACTCGGCATGAGCTATAGTGTGTCCAGAAGGTCACACAATTGTTAAGCACCAAGGTTGCCCTTCAAGTATTTATCCAATTCTCTTTTGAAAGTTACTGTGTTTTTTTTCGTTCATGGGATGTGGGCGTTGCTGGCTAGGCCAGCATTTATTGCCCCTCCCCAATTGCCCTTGTGAAGGTGGTGGTGAGCTGCCTTCTTGAACCGCTGCAGTGCTGCTAGGAAAGGAGTTCCAAGATTTTGACACAGTGACAGTGAGGGAATGCCGATATAGTTCCAAGTCAGGATGGTGTGTGTCTTGGAGGGGAACTTGCAGGTGGTGGTGTTCCCATGCATCTGCTGCCCTTGTCCTTCTAGGTGGTAGAGGTCGTGGGCTTGGAAGGTGTGTTGAAGGAGCCTTGGTGCGTTGCTGCAGTGCATCTTGTAGATGGTACACACTGCTGACACTGTGCGTAGGTGGTGGAGGGAGTGAATGTTTGTGGATGGGGTGCCAATAAAGTGGGCAGCTTTGTCCTGGATGGAGTCAAGCTTCCTGAGTGTTGGTGGAGCTGCATCCATCCAGGCAAATGGAGAGTATTCCATCACACTCCTGACTTGTGCCTTGTACATGGTGGATAGGCTTTGGGAAGTCAGGAGGTGAATTAGTCACCACAGGATTCTGAGCCTCTGACCTGCTCTTGGAGCTACGGTATTTATATGGCTATTCCAGTTCAGTTTCTGGTCAATGGTAGCCCCTAGGATGTTGATAGTGGGGGATTCAGCGATGGTAATGCCATTGAGTGTCAAAGGAAGATGGTTAGATTCTCTCTTGTTGGAGGTGGTCATTGCCTGGCACTTGTGTGGCACGAATGTTACTTGCCACTTATCAGCCCAAGCCTGGATATTGCCCAGGTCTTGCTGCATTTCTACATGGACTGCTTCAGGATCTGAGGAGTTGCAAATGGTGCTGAACATTGTGCAATCATCAGCGAACATCCCCACATCTGACCTTATGATTGAAGGAAGGTCATTGATGAAGCAGCTGAAGATGGTTGGGCCTGGGTCACTACCCTGAGGAACTCCTGCAGTGATGTCTTGGAGATGAGATGTTTGATCTCCAACAACCATAATCATCTTCCTTTGTACTAGGTATGAGTTTTCTCCCTGGTTCCCATTGACTCCGGTTTTGCGATGGCTCCTTGATGCCATACTTGGTCAAATGCTGCCTTGATATCAAGGGCAGGCACTCTCACTCTCGATTTCAGCTCTTTTGTCCATGTTTGAACCAAGCCTGTATCGAGGTCAGGAGCTGAGTGGCCCTGGCAGAACCCAAACTGAGTGTCACTGAGCAGGTTATTACTAAGCAAGTGCCGCTTGATAGCACTGTCGACAACACCTTCCATCACTTTACTGATGATTGAGAGTAGGCTGATGGGGCGCTAATTGGCCAGGTTGGACTTGTCCTGCTTTTTGTGTACAGGCATACCTGGCCAATTTTCCACATTGCTGCCAGTGTTGTAGCTGTACTGGAACAGCTTGGCTTAGAGCGCAGCAAGTTCTGGTGCACAGGTCTTCCGTACTATTGCCAGAATGTTGTCAGGCCCTATAGCGTTTGCAGTATCCAGTGCCTTCAGTCGTTTCTTGATATCGCATGGAGTGAATCGAATTGGCTGAAGTCAGGCATCTGTGATGCTGTGGACTTCAGGAGGAGGCTGAGATGGATCATTAACTCGGCACTTCTGGCTGACGATTGGTGCAAATGCTTCAGCCTTATCTTTTGCACTGATGTGCTGGGCTGACCCATCATTGAACATAGGGATATTTGTGGAGCCACCTCCTCCAGTTAGTTGTTTAATTGTCCACCACCATTCACGACTGGGTGTGACAGGACTGCAGAGCTTAGATCTGATCCGTTGGATATGGGATCGCTTAGCTCTGTCTATCGCATGCTGCCTACACTGTTTGGCACGCAAGTAGTCCTGTGTTTTAGCTTCACCAGGTTGACACCTCATTTTGAGATATGCCTGGTGCTGCTCCTGGCATGCCCTCCTGCACTCTTCATTGAACCAGGGTTGAACATCTGGCTTGATGGTAATGGTAGAGTGGGGGATATGACAGGCCATGAGGTTACAGACTGTGGTTGAGTACAATTCTGCTGCTGCTGATGGCTCACAGCATCTCATGGATGCCCAGTTTTGCATTGCTAGTTCTGTTCAAAATCTATCCCCTTTAGCACGGTGGTAGTGCCACACAGCATGATGGACGGTATCCTCAATGTGAAGACGGGACTTCATCCCTACAAGGACTGTGCGGTGGTCACTCCTACCGATACTATCATGGACAGATACATCTGTGGCAGGCAAATTGGTGAGGACGAGGTCGAGTATATTTTCCCCTCTTGTTTATTCCTTCACCACCTGCCGCAGACCCAGGCTAGCAGCTATGTCCTTTAGGACTCGGCCAGCTCGGTCAGTAGTGGTGCTACTGAGCCACTCTTGGTGATGGACATTGAAGTCCCCCACCCTGAGTACATTCTGTGCCCTTGCTACCCTCAGTGCTTCCTCCAAGTGCTGAATCTGCTTTCACCATCCTTTCAAGCAGTGCATTACAGATCATAACAACTCACTGTGTTAGAAAAATTCTCATCTCCCTTCTGGCTCTTTTGCCAAAGATCTTATATCTATGTTCTCTGGTTACTGACCCTCCCACCAGTTGGAACAATTTCTCCTTATTTACACTCATAATTTTTACCCCTTAACCTTTTCTGCCCTAAAAAGAACAATGCCAGCTTTTCTCATGTCTCCACATATAACTGTAGTAAGGAACCTCCAAGCACTTTTAAAGTGATTGCACAGTGGGTTGGATGGTGCATAGCTGTAAGTGGTGCCAGATGGTGTGCTCCATAGGGTCTCATATCGTCCCTCTCCTGAGCAGATCTGGTACTGACACCACAGTTTTACTGTCACTGTTGTATAGTTGGGAATAAAATAACACTTCACAGAGATGCAAAAGTAGTGGTGTGATTTTATGAGTCGTCAAAATGTTTTCTCTTTGAGCTAATGCAATGTTATGGATTGATGAAAAGATAAACTACACTGTTTGATCATTTTACAGCTGTGCTACAACTAAGTATTATATCAGATTAACTTATTGTAGGGATCTGGACATGGCATGCAAGACTGGCAGTTTTTGCCCACCCTTAGTTGCCTTCAGAAGGTAAATTGAAAGCAAAATACTGCGGATGCTGGAAATCTGAAATAAAAACAGAATTCTCAGCAGGTCTGGCAGCATCAGTGGAGTGAGAAACAATTGGTGTCCTCTGGTTCTCGACCCTTTCACCAATGGGAACAGTCTCTCATTATCTACTCTGTCTAGACCCCTAATGATTTTGAACACCTCTATCAAATCTCCTGTCAACTTTCTCTTCTCCAAGGAGAACAGCTCCAGCTTCTCCAATCTATCTACCTAAATGAAGTCCCTCATCCTTGGAACCATACTTGTGAATCTTTTCTGTACCCTCCTTAATGCTTTCCTGAGGTGCCATACCCAGAATTGAACACAATACTCCAGTCGAGGCCAAACCAGTGTTTTATAAAGGTTGACTATCACTTCCTTGCTTTTGTACTCTATGCCTTTATTTACAAAGCTCAGGATCCCATATGCCTTATTAACCGCTTTCTCAACCTGCCCTGTCACCTCCAGCAATTTGTGCACATATACCCCTAGGTCCCTCTGATGCTGCACCCGCTTTAGAATTGTATCCTCTATTTTATATTGAAGTGGTAAATTAGAGTAGCAGGAGGCTCACTAGGGGTATAAATACCAGAATAGAACAGTTGGGCTGAATGGCCTATTTCTGAGGTGTAGATTCTATATATTCCTATGGAATTGGGCTGCAGTGTAAAAACAGAATGAATAGATCAATGTTTTGGGACTAGTTAGCTGGGATCATTCCAAGCCCATTTATTGTCTGTGTTCTTTTGTCATCTATTTTAGAATCAGATGATCTTACATCCAATTAACATCTCATTAACGTGACCCCTTCAGTGGAAATCTAGAGCATATTACAGAGCCTTTGGACCTTAGTTTGATTTAGAAACTGTCATAATTATTTAACTCCTTTCAGGAACTCAAGCTGCCTTTTTCCTTAGGATGTCTGTCAAGTGTAATTGATGAGTTTGCTGTTGTATGCCATGGAGGAAGCAGAGGGGGTTGGGGTGGAGAGAGCATGGAGTGCTTACTCTCCGTTCACACATTGTCTAGAAAATCGTCACTTGCTTTTCATCACGCTGAGAGGCACCATTTTTGTTCCAGGGCGGGGAGGGGAAAGACGCAACAAATTTGACATTCCATGTTCTGATGTAAACGTTTTGCTTTACTGACCTGCGATATAATGGAGCTGGCGAGAGACAGGATTCTCCATGTAAACTGGATTGTCTGTATGCCAATTGCGATGATACACACAAAAAAACATAGAGCCCCCAAGAGTGCTGGGGTGTTCTTCTGTCTGTCATTTTAATATGTTTCTAAATTCTGGATGCATTCCAAGCTTCACACCAGCAGAACATGGGTCAGTAATTTTCTCTTGACTTCTGCATTTGAGTCAGCCACTTACAGATTAATTTATCCATGTTCCTGTTTTTTTTTCTCAAAGAACCTGTATTTATTTAGCATCTTTCATTGCCTCAGGAATTCCTAAATGTTTCACAGCTAATGAAGTACATTTTGAAGTGCAGTCACTGTTGTAATGTACAAAACACAACAGGCAATTTAAGCACAGCAAGGTCTCAAAATCAACATGAAGTAAATGACCAGATCATCTGTTTTAGGTGTTGGTTGAGGGGTAAATATTGACTAGGACACCAGGGGAATTTCCCAGTTCTTTTACGAAATATTGACGTGGGATCATTGATGTTCACCTGAGCAGATAGACGGGCCTCGGTTTAATGTCTCATCTGAAAGACAGCATGTCTGATAGAGCAACACTCAACTCAGTACTGTGCTGGATTGTCAACCCAGAATACCTGCTCAAGTCTCTGGAGTGAGGCTTGAACCTGTAACCTTCTGAGGTGAGAGAGCCAAAGCTGACACTTCCCTTCATGAAAACAGTAGTTGTATCTGCCCCTAACCTTCACCGAGTTGATTCACGATTACCCCAGCCACACGGGCAAGGGGCGAGTCACATTCAGTCTGAGGTTTGTGCTCAGTTGGTCTGATCTCAGCTGGGCTAACATCCATAACTCAGGCTTGAGGGAAAAAAAATCAACCAGAGTCCATCCTTCTGATCACCACACAGCAACCCCTCCTCACTGGGAGTGTGTATGCTTTTTATGTAGATATTGTCAAGTATTCGTAATGCCCTTATGTGGAGATATTATAGGATATTGAGATTTTTCCCTATTGTCCTGTGTGGATTATAGGATATTGACATATATTCTGTTGTATGTTTGGTTTGTACACTGCCACCTTAATATACTTAGTCTAGCTTAGAGAGATTCCTTAGTCTTGAGTACGTCGAACATTAACTCTTTATTATATTATAACTATATACAGCTTCACAACAGTCTGTAACTCCTCTGAAGCTATTCTGCATCTCCCTCCAAGTCTCTCTCACATGTGATCTCTTACATCATCATGGTGAGAAGTATTCTTTACACTTCTCAACAATAACCCTTTCGGAAGCTTACACTACATCTCCACCCAAGTCTTTATCCATATATATATATTTATACATTCACATATTAATTTTTACATACTACCCCATCTTCCCCCCATGTCTCTGACATCACAGGTTCAATCTGTCTGGAGGCTTCACAACTCTCCCTGATCGTGTTGTCGTCAGACTTGGAATATTGGTAATCTTTCTCTGAACTCTTGTTTCTTGACTTGGACGGCCTTCATTGCGGTTTGTAGTATCTGGTTCTTTCTGAATTTCAGATTCAACACCTGGTTTGTCCAAATGTCTGACTGATTGATGTCTTTGATGAATAGGAATAAGATTCCTCCTGTTTCTTCTTATAGTATCTTCTGAAGTATGTACTAAATAAGACCTCTGTTGATTCTCATCTCTTTGGTCAATTACTCCTTCTCTGCCTTGGTCTCGTACCCATACCTTTTGGCCTGCAGTAGGTTCCTGGTACGTTATTTTCTATTATAATTATAGGCTTGTTGCTTTCGGTAAGACTTTTCTCTGCTTGAACTCTCTGATAATCCTGGACTTGTAACCCTGGAAGTAACTTTTTGGGTGGAATTAGAAGTTGTGTTCTAAGTTTCCTTCCTATCAACAGTTCCAATGGTGCTAATCTGCGTAGCAATGGAGGAAATCTGTAGTTCAGGACAGCGTTTGAAAATCTTGATTTTTTTTTAACGGCGCTGTGATATTCTGATTCCTCTCTCAGCATCTCTGTCAGATTGTGGATATCTAGGGGAACTTGTAAAATGTACAGATCCAGTTTTCTGAAAAGTGCATGATGTAGTCGTTTACAAATTCTTTGTGGTCCATTATTGGACACTACCTGGTCAGGTATACCATGTGTTGCAAAGATTTCTTGTAACACTCGAATGACAGTCTCTGTTGTCGTTGTGTACAAACATTTGACCTCAATCCACCTTGAAAAGTAGTCGATGCCAATCAGGTAGGATTTTCCATTAAACATGAATAGATCCATCGGCAGACATTCCCATGGTCTGGTTGGGAATTGGGTCGAAATATGGGGTTCCCTCTGATCCTGTCTGTGCACTGCATATACTTGACAATTAGAAATAATTTCTCCTATATCTTTCAAAATTCCCGGCCACCACACAGACGCCTAAGCTCACTTAGTTATACTCATATGACCCTGGTGCATTTTCTCCAAGATGTCCACCCGGAGTAACTCTGGAATCATCAGCCTCTCATTATATACCAACAAATCATCTACAGTAGTAAAATGTTTGAAGTGTTCTGTATTCGCAGATGATTTTCATCCTCTTACCACTGGCTCGCTGCTGTGGCCAATCTTGCATGCAATATTGGCGGATATAGATGCAATCTTCATCTTGCATCTGAGCATGACGAATCTCTTGGAGCTTTTTTAAACTTGCCGGCCATTGTGATGCAGTGAAGTGAGAATATGACGCAATTTCATTAATAAAGTTAACATCCTGCTGTGTAGGATGGTCAACAGTAGCTCTGGATAATGCAACTGCTGTTGCTTGCCCTATAGGTATACCATTTCATACATGACCCTCACTAACCTCAACTGGAATCTCTGGACTCGTGGAGGCATCCTAGCGAGTTCCTTTGCATCAAGTAAGGAAACCAGGGGTTTGTGGTATCTGTCGATGACAATCTTTAGGCTGATAATATAATCTGAGAACTTTTCACAAGCCCATGTGACTACGAGAGCTCCTTTCTCTAGTAAGGCATACCTCATCTCAGTCTCAGACAATGCCGGTAATGCATGTCTTCAACATCCAGCTGGCTGTTCTTGGAAAAGGACTGCCCGTATCCCTGTAGATGAGATGTCTGCTGCAATTGTGGTTGGAAGTGAAGGGTTATAATGCGCTAAGATATCCGACGAAATCTGCATCTCCTTGATTCTTTAAAATGCTTGCTCCTGATGTGCATCCCAGCACCATGCTTAAGCTTTCCTTAATCGTTGTCGCAAAGGCTCAGTAACTTGTGCTAGATTGGGTAAAGATTTTGCCAACTGATTGACCATGCTAAGGAATTGTTGTAGATCGTGGACAGAAGTCGCAAGTGGGAACTCATTAATAGCTCTCATCTTTTGCCATTATGCCGTTGCAACTAACGATGTGTCCTAAAAAACGAATAGACGTTTTCGAAAACTCACACTTCTCATTAAGTGTTAGGCCTTTGTCTTGTAGACGATTCAAAAGCACTCTAACCCTCAGGTCATGTTCTTCAAGGGTTTCACCATGAACTAAGATGTCGTCCATGTGACATATTTAAGGACCTTTAAGGCCCTGTAGAATGTTCGACATAGTCCTTTGGAATATTTCCAGTGTTGATGTGATACCGAATAGTTAAAAAAAATCATCCAAACGGTGTAACAAAGGTTGTCAATAACCTAGACTTCATATCCAATGGAACTTGCCAAAAGCCACTATTCATGTCAAGCTTCGTGAACATGGTACTTTTGTATAACTTTGTCAAGCTTTTGTCCACTGAGGACATTGGATCACTTCTCTTGTCACAGCCTTATTAAGTTAAATCTACACAAATGCAAAGATCACTGTAAGGTTTAGGAACTGGAACCATACCCGTACATGACTCTGTAGGTTCAGTAACAGGAGAAATGACTCCCATCCTGATCATCTCTTCTAACTGATGCTGGACTTGCTTCATCAGTGGGTGTGGTATCTTCCTAGGTGTGAAAAGACATCCAGGTTTAGCATCTTTTTGCAAAGTAACACCAAATTCGGTCTTCAGTCTCCCTAGACCAGTAAACAATTTTGGGAAGTCTTTTTGGATGTGACTCCTGGAAGCTTGTTGCTTAACTTCTTCCATTTTCCTTACAAGATGAAGGCCAATACAAGCTCTTCTACTTAAGACAGAGAATTCCTGATTCCTTAGAACATAGCGTTTCCAATATCTGTTTTCCCTTGTACTGAAGTGTTGCCTGTAGCTTTCCCTTGACTTTCAGTTCAACCCTCCCGGGCCATGTAACTGAGTTTCTGTTGGTTGCAGGTAATGCGTTGATAACCACAGCTCTTTGTCTGATAAGCTCATTACACTTGCTGCAGTGTCCAGTTTAAAATTAGTGATGTGTCCTTTGACATACATATCTTCAGATCAAAATGACTGATTAGGATCACTGATCTCACCAAGGAAGCTTTTTGATTTATCCCCTGTTGGTGGTTGTTTAACTTCATTAACAACTCTATGCTTGAAGACTTTCTTTCGAACTTGTGGGAGGAGAGATTTTACTTTGGCACATTTTCCCAAAATGCCCTATTTTCTGACAGTGGAAGCATTCTGCTTTATTTGCAGGACGCTGTTCACACCTATGGGTCTTTTTGGCACCACAGCATTGGCAGTTTCATGGCGACTTGCACTTCACATACACCCCACCCGCCCACCCAGTGTACCTTCTTTTCTGGTGCTTCTTTTACAGCCCTCTGGTTAAGGAGCTGTACAGTGGCTGGAGGTTTCCTGAACCAAGGTTTTTCTTTACCTCTCTGGGCCTCTGCTTGTCTCACCAGCTGAATAGCTTTGTCTAGGGTGAGGTCTTCCTTAGACTGCAAGAATCTGATAGTAATTCATCAGTAGTACCTCCTACAATGTGATCTCTTATCAATTCTGCTTTGAGATCTCCATATTCACATCCTTCAGCTAGTCTGTAAAGGTCATTAATAAAAACATCGACTGTTTCACCTGGTTTCCGAACCCTTCGATAAACTTTGTCCTTTACAGAATGTTATTGCTCCGCAGGTTGAAATAGCTATCAAAGGCTTTTAAAACTTCATCAAATTTATCTGATGTCTCATTAATGCCTTGTGTGGCAACAACATATGAATTAGGAGCAGAAGTAGGCCGTTTGGCCCCTCTAGCCTGCTCCACCATTCAATAAGATCATGGATGATCTGTTTGTGCTTAGAATTCCACACTCCCATCTACCCCTGATAACCTTTGATTCCCTTGCTTAACAAGAATCTATCCACCTCCGCCTTAAAAATATTCAATGACCTCGCCTCCACCACCTTCTGAGGCAGAGAATACCAAAGTCGCACAACCCTCTGAGAGAAAAAATGTCTCCTCATCTCTGTCCTAAAAGGGAGACCCTAATTTTAAAACAGTGCCCCCTAGTTCTGGACTCACCCACAAGAGGAAACATCCTTTCCACATCCACCTTGTCAAGACATCATCTGCTGTTGCTCCAGTGGAATACAGCAATGTGATAACTTGCTCTGCTTCAGACTGGCTGTCTAATTTGGAAGCAATTCTATATCTCAAAAATCATTTTCACCAGAGTGACCAATTTTGAGTTTGATTTGGTCCTTCCATGTGTCCAAACCTCTTTGGAATCGGGAATTTAAGATCCATAGCTTTAAGTTGTTTCACTTTCTCTTTTGAATTTTTCCCTCCAGTATCGGACATTTCCTGCACTTTTCAGCCCCGTGTTGACTCCTGCTATGGTCACCGTTTCTCCCTGTGAAATCTCACCTCTGGACTTTGGATTAATTTCTTCCTTGTTTTACACGCAATCTTTTAGCATTCCTGCTATACTCTGTTTACTCCCTTCACTTAAAATATCGAGTATTTGCAGCCTCTTTGCTTTTTTATCTTGCGGTCCCCATGTGTAATGGCGCTGACCTCGGATCTGCCCTCACTAAGGACTTTTGGTTTTCCTGGTGCTGCCTGTCTAGTGCCGTTAGGAACAAATTTTTAATCCTCTTTACGGGTTCCTCACCAGAGCCCCAATCATTACTTGGTTCTCTGACTCAAAGCCTACGATCGCTGGACTGAAATTTTTTCACGGACTACCCGCCTCTGCCGTGCAGCCTGAATGCCTCTACAAGTCGATTCCCTGACTCTCCGTCCCTCCTTCGTCCACGGAGCCGTTCTGGAGCTTTTGCACAGCCTCTTCTCAAATTCTGCAGTTTTGGCGCTTTTTTCGGGTCAGCCTTCTTCAAAATATTTCTTCAAATTCTTCTTCTGGGTGATGCATGGTAAGAACTACTGCAGTTCACAATCCCGCTGCTGATCACTATGTTATATGTTTGATTTGTCTGCTGCCACTTTAATATAGTTAGTCTAGTTTAGAGAGTTTCCTTAGTCTTGAAAATACTTTGAATATTAACTCTTTATTACATTAGAACTACGTACAACTTCACACCAGTCTGTGTGGCTCCTCTGAAGCCATGCTGCATCTCCCTCCAAGTCTCTCTCACATGATCTCTTACATCATCATGGTGGGAGGTATTCTTTACGCTTCTGAACATTAACCCTTTCAGACCCTTATCCTACATATCACTATTGTTATCGTGGGGATTATAGGATATTGGCATATATCCTTTTTTAAATTCATTCATGGGATGTGTGCATTGCTGGCCCTCGTCCATCCTTAATTGCCCTTGAGAAGGTGGTGGTGAGCTGCCTTCTTGAACCGCTGCAGTTCATGAGGCGTAGATACATGCATGGTGCTGTCAGGGAGGGAATTCCAGGATTTTGACCCAGCGACAGTGAAGGAACGGCGATATAGTTCCAAGTCGGGATGATGTGTGACTTGGAGGGGAATTTGCAGGTGGTGGTGTTCCCGAGCATCTGCTGCCCTTGTCCTTCTAGGTGATAGAGTTCATGAATTTGGAAGGTGCTGTCGAAGGATCGTGTAGATGATACACAGGGCAGCCACAGTATACCAGTGGAGGGAGTGAATGTTGAAGGTGGTAAATGGAGTGTTGATTAAGCAGGCTGGGTTGCCCTGGATGGTTTCAGCTTTTGGAACGTTGTTTGAGCTTCACTCATCCAGGCAAGTGGAGAGTATTCCATCACACTCCTGACTTGTCTTTTGTAAATTGTGGAAAGGCTTTGGGGAGTCAGGAGGCGAGTCACTCACCAGAGAGTAAGCAGCCTTTGACCTGCTCTCAGCGCTACAGTATTTATGTGGCTGGTCAAGTTAAGTTTCTGGTCAATGGTGACCACCCCCTCCATCCACCGCGCCCCCCCCCCCCTGCCCCAGGATGTTGATAGTGGGGGATTCAGTGATGGAAAGCCATTTAATGTCAAGGGGGGATGGTTAGATTCTCTATTGTTGGAGATGGTCATTGCCTGGCACTTGTGTGGCACGAATGTTACTTGACATTTATCAACTCAAGACTGAATTCTGTCCAGGTCTTGCTGTGTGTGGGCAGGAACTATTTCATTCTCTGAGGAATTTCAAATGGAACTGAACAATGTGCAATCATCAGTGAACATCCCCACTTCTGACCTGATGAAGGAGGAAAGGTCATCGATGAAGCAGCTAAAGATGGTTGGATCTAGGGCATGGCCCTGAGGAACTCCTGCAGTAACGTCCTGAGGCTGAAATGATTGGCCTCCAACAACCAAAACCATCTTCCTTTGTGCTAGGTATGACTCCAGCCAGTGGAGAGTTCTCCCCCTAATCCCTATTGAATACAATTTTACTCGGGCTCCTTGGTGTCACACTTGGTCAATTGCTGGAATTCAGCTCTTTTGTCCATGTTTGGACCAAGGCTGTAATGAGGTCTGGAGCCGAGTGATCCTGGCAGAACCCAATCTGAACATCAGTAAGCAGGTTATTGCTGAGTAGCTGCCACTTGGTAGCACTGTCAATGACACCTTCCAACCCTTCGTTGATGATTGAGAGTAGACTAATGGAGCAGTAATTGGCTGGATTCAATTTTTCCTGCTTTATTTGGACAGGGCATGCCTGAGTAACCACTTTGTTGGGTAGATGCCAATGTTGAAGCTGCAGTGGAATAGCTTGGCTAGGGGAGTGGCTAGTTCTGGAGCATAAGTCTTCAGTACTACAGCCAGCATGTTGTCTTTTGCTGTATCCAATAAGCTCAGCCATTTTTTGATATCATGCGGAGAGAATCAAATTGGGTGAAGACCGGCTTCTGTGATGGTGGGGACCTCAGGAAGAGGTTGATATGAATCATCCACTTGGTCATTCTAGCTGAAGATGGTTGCAAATGCTTCAGCCTTGTCTTTTGCACTGGCACACTGGGTTCTGGCATCATTGAGGATGGGGATGTTTATGAAGCCTCCTCCTCCCATTAGTTGTTTAAATGTCCACCAGCATTCACCTGTTTGGCACCTCATTTTTAGGTATGCCTAGTGTTGCTCCTGGCATGCTCTCCTACACTCCTCATTCAACCAGGTTGGTCAACTGCCTTGATGATGGTAGAACGAGGAGTATGCCAGGCCATGAGATTACAGATTGTACAGATTGTCTGTATATTTATATAAGAACATAAGAACTAGGAGCAGGAGTAGGCAATTCAGCCCCTCGAGCCTGCTCCGCCATTCAATACGATCTCAACTCGGCCTCAACTCCACTTTCCTCCCGTTCTCCATAACCCTTCAACCCATTACTAATTAAACATCTGTCTATCTCCTCCTTAAATTTACTCAATGTCCCGGCATCCACCGCCCTCTGGGGTAATGATTTCCAGAGACTCACGATCCTTTGAGAGAAGTAATTTCTCCTCATCTCTGCTTTAAATCTGCTACCCCTTATCCTAAAAGTATGACCTCTCGTTCTAGATTGCCCCACAAGAGGAAACATCCTCTCTACGTCTACTTTGTCAAACCCCGTAATCATCTTTTATACCTCAATTAGATCTCCTCTCATTCTTCTAAACTCTAGAGAGTAAAGGCCTAAACTGCTCAATCTCTCTTCATAAGACAAACTCCTCACCTCTGGAATCAATCTAGTGAACCTCCTCTGAACTGCCTCCAATGCAACTACATCCCTCCTCAAGTAAGGGGACCAAAACTATACGTAATAGTCCAGGTGCGGTCTCACTAATGCCTTGTACAGTTGCAGCAACACTTCCCTACTTTTATAACCTCACACTTATCCATTTTAAACTCCATCTGCCAAATTTTGGCCCATTCACCTAACCTATCCATATCCATTTGTAAATTTCTTATTTCTTTATTGCAACTTACTATACCACCTGTTTTAGTGTCATCTGCCAATTTGGCATGATGCTAACATGTTTCAACCATGTCAAACTATGCAATAAGATCTGTTTACTCACTAATGAGAAACTGTGGGTATCAGTTACAGCCTTCTAATCTTTTCGCTGTACATTCATAACACAAGCCTATTTATACTAGATTATCTCCCCACAGTCAATTGACTGAATTATTGTATATCTACTATGTTTATTAATCGCTTTTCATGGTTGGTTAATGAAGTAATGTCTCCACTGCTGTTGGCCTGACCTAGCATAGCCATTGCAGAATGAGTACTGATAGGTGGATATGTATTTTAAAGCTTACTATGGCCATACTACCTGTCGTGCCTATTTTGCGCAGCTTTGGGATGAGGAACGAGTTGGTTTTAGTTGCCATCACCTTTCCAATTAACTATCCTGCTGACATCCACTGACCTGGCTTTCCCATGGAAAATGGTCACCATCATGAAAACACCTGCACCCAATCCAAAGGGACAACACTGGGAAGAAAGGTAGGGGAGAAATTCCAGAGAAATGATGGAAAAGATGCACACTCCCAGTGGGGAGGGGTCAATGGATGGGTGATCAGAAAATTATGGTCAAATTTGTCGGGTTTTGTTGTGAAAATGTCTGAGCCACTGCAAAATTCCACAAAGTCAGTCAGTTGAGCGGCAACTGGATGCACTTAGGAGCATGCAAGTGGCAGAAAGCGTCATAGACAGGAAGTGGTTACACCCAAGGTGCAGGCAGATAGATGGGTGAAGGGGCAGGCAGTCAGTGCAGGAATCCCCTGTGGCTATCCCCCTCTCTAACAAGTATACCGTTTTGGATACTGTTGGGGGGGGGTGGCCTATCAGAGGAAAACAGCAGCAGCCAGAGCAGTGGCACCACGGCTGGCACCGTTGTTCAGCAGGGAGGGACAAAGCGCGGAAGAGCAATAGTTATACGGGACTCTATAGTCAGGGGCACAGATAGGCGCTTCTGTGGACGTGAAAGAGACTCCAGGATGGTATGTTGCCTCCCTGGTGCCAGAGTCAAGGATGTCTCTGAACGGACAGGGGGCATTCTGAAGGGGGAGGGTGAACAGCCAAAGGTTGTGGTACACATCAGTACCAACGACATAGGCAGGAAGAGTGATGAGGTCCTGCAGGGGGAGTTTTAGGGAGTTAGGTAGCAAGTTAAGAAACAGGACCTCTAGGGTTGTAATCTCAGGATTACTCCCTGTGCCAGTGAGGCTAGAAATAGGAAGATAGTGCAGCTAAACACGTGGCTGAGCAGCTGGTGTAGAAGGGAGGGTTTCAGATATCTGGACCATTGGGCTCTCTTCAGGGACAGATGGGACCTGTACAAGGAGGACGGGTTGCATCTAAACTGGAGGGGCACTAATATCCTGGCTGCAAGGTTTGCTAGCGTCACCCGGGAGGGTTTAAACTAGTGTGGCAGTGGGGTGGGAACCAGAGCAGTAGGACAGCTAGTGAAATAAATGAGGAGAACAAAGTAAATAAGGCCAGTAGGACTAAGAGGAAGAGCAGGCAGGGAGATGTTGCTGAGAACAGCGGGACTGGTGGTCTGAAGTGCATTTGTTTCAATGCGAGAAGTATAACAGGTAAGGCAGATGAACTAAGAGCTTCGATTAGTACTTGGAAATATGATGTTGTTGCTATTACAGAGACTCGGTTGAAGGAAGGGCAGGATCGGCAGCTAAATGTTCCAGGCTTTAGAAGCTTCAGGCAGGATAGAGGGGGATGTAAAAGGGGTGGGGGTGTTGCATTACTGCTTAAGGAGAATATCACAGCTGTACTGTGGGAGGACACCTCAGAGGGGTCATGCAGCGAGGCAAAATGGGTGGAGCTCAGGAATAGGAAGGGTGCAGTCACGATGTTGGGGGTTTACTACAGGCCTCTTAACAGCCAGCGGGAGGTAGAGGAGCAGATATGTAGACAGATTTTGGAAAGATGTAAAGGTAACAGGGTTGTGGTGGTGGGTGATTTTAACTTCCCCTATATTGACTGGGACTCACTTAGAGCTAGGGGCTTGGATGGGGCAGAATTTGTGAAGAGCATCCAGAAGGGCTTCTTGAAACAATATGTAGATAGTCCAACTAGGGATGGGGCCATTCTGGACCTGGTATTGGGGAATGAGCCCAGCCAGGTGGTCGAAGTTTCAGTGGGGGAGCATTTCGGGAGTAGTGACCATAATTCCATAAGTTTTAAGGTACTTGTGGATAAGGATAAGTGTAGTCCTCGGGTGAAGGTGCTAAATTGGGGGAAGGCTAATTATAACAATATTAGGCAGGAACTGAAGAATTTAGATTGGGGGCGGCTGTTTGAGGGTAAATCAACATCTGACATGTGGGAGTCTTTCAAACGTCAGCTGATTAGAATCCAGGACCAGCATGTTCCTGTGAGGAAGAAAGACAAGTTTGGCAAGTTTCGGGAAGCTTGGATAACACGGGATATTGTGAGCCTAGTCAAAAAGAAAAAGGAAGCATTTGTAAAGGCTGGAAGGCTAGGAACAGATGAAGCACTTGAGGAATATAAAGACAGTAGGAAGGAACTTAAGCAAGGAGTTAGGAGGGCTAAAAGGGGTCATGAAAAGTCATTGGCAAACAGGATTAAGGAAAATCCCAAGGCTTTTTATACATATATAAAGAGCAAGAGGGTAACCAGGGAAAGGGTTGGCCCACTCAAGGACAGAGATGGGAATCTATGTGTGGAGCCAGAGGAAATGGGCGAGGTGCTAAATGAGTACTTTGCATCAGTATTCACCAAAGAGAAGGACTTGTTGGATGATGAGCCGAGGGAACGGAGTGCAGATAGTCTCAGTCCTCTCAGTATCAAAAAGGAGGAGGTGTTGGGTGTCTGTCAAAGCATTAAGGTAGATAAGTCCCCAGGGCCTGATGGGATCTACCCCCAGAATACTGAGGGAGGCAAGGGAAGAAATTGCTGGGGCCTTGACAGAAATCTTTGCATCCTCATTGGCGTCAGGTGAGGTCCCAGAGGACTGGAGAATAGCCAATGTTGTGCCTTTGTTTAAGAAGGGTGGTAAGCATAATCCAGGAAATTATAGGCCGGTGAGCCTTACGTCAGTGGTAGGGAAACTATTAGAGAGGATTCTTCGGGACAGGATTTACTCCCATTTGGAAACAAATGAACTTATTAGCGAGAGATAGTATGGTTTTGTGAAGTGGAGGTCGTGTCTTACTAATCTGATTGAGTTTTTTGAGGAAGTGACGAAGATGATCGATGAAGAAAGGGCAGTGGATGTTATCTATATGGACTTTAGTAAAGCCTTTGACAAGGTCCCGCATGGCAGACTGGTACAAAAGGTGAAGTCACACGGGATCAGAGGTGAGCTGGCAAGATGGATACAGAACTGGCTCGGTCATAGAAGACAGAGGGTATCAGTGGATGGGTGTTTTTCTGAATGGAGGGATGTGACTAGTGGTGTTCCGCAGGGATCAGTGCTGGGACCTTTGCTGTTTGTAGTATATATAAATGATTTGGAGGAAAATGTAGCTGGTCTGATTAGTAAGTTTGCGGACGACATAAAGGTTGGTGGAGTTGCAGATAGTGATGAGGATTGTCAGAGGATACAGCAGGATATAGATCGGTTGGAGACTTGGGCGGAGAAATGGCAGATGGAGTTTAATCCGGACAAATGTGAGATAATGCATTTTGGAAGGTCTAATGCAGGTGGGAGGTATACAGTAAATGGCAGAACCCTTAGGAGTATTGACAGGCAGAGAGATCTGGGCGTACAGGTCCACAGGTCACTGAAAGTGGCAACGCAGGTGGATAAGGTAGTCATGAAGGCATACGGCATGCTTGCCTTCATCGGTCGGGGCATAGAGTATAAAAATTGGCAAGTCATGTTGCAGCTGTACAGAACCTTAGTTAGGCCACACTTGGAATATTGCGTGCAATTCTGGTCGCCACACTACCAGAAGGACGTGGAGGCTTTGGAGAGGGTACAGAGGAGGTTTACTAGGATGTTGCCTGGTCTGGAGGGCATTAGCTATGAGGAGAGGTTGGAAAAACTCGGATTGTTTTCAGTGGAACGACGGAGGTGGAGGGGCGACATGATAGAGGTTTACAAAGGTATGAGTGGCATGGACAGAGTGGATAGTCAGAAGCTTTTTCCCAGGGTGGAAGAGTCAGTTACTAGGGGACATAGGTTTAAGGTGCGAGGGGCAAAGTTTAGAGGGGATGTGCGAGGCAAGTTCTTTACACAGAGGATGGTGAGTGCCTGGAACTTGCTGCCAGGGGACGTGGTGGAAGCAGATACGATAGCGACGTTTAAGAGACATCTTGACAAATACATGAATAGGAAGGGAATAGAGGGATATGGGCCCCAGAAGTGCAGAAGGTGTTAGTTTCGGCAGGCATCAAGATTGGCACAGGCTTGGAGGGCCGAATGGCCTGTTCCTGTGCTGTACTGTTCTTTGTTCTTTGTCTGTATTTGCATCACACTTGATTAAATATATTGCAGAAAGGGGGATAAAAATTTATGGAGGAGGGGAGCATCTTCGGATCACATTTTGCAAACTGGAGCTAGCCACAACCATCACGCTTGTGCTCGCTAACATACATTGTTCTGATGAAAGGTCACTGACCTGAGACGTTAACTCTGCTTCTCTCTCCACAGGTGCTACCAGACCTGCTGAGTATTTCCGGTATTTCCTGTTTTTATTTCAGATTTCCAGCATCTGCAGTATTTTGCTTTTATTTTATTAACGTACATTGGCTCCTGTTTTGCCAACACCTTCAATTTAAAATTCTCACCCCTTCTTATTTCTGTAACTTCCTTCAGCCCTACAACCCTCCGAAAGCACTGCAATTCTCCAATTCTGACCAATTTCCTTTGTTCCACAATTGGCTGCCATGCCTTCAGCTGTCTCAGCCCCAGCTCTGGAATTTCGTCATCAAACCTCTCCCTCTCACGCCTTTAAGATGCTCCTTCAAACCCACCACTTGGACCAAGCTTTTGGTCAACTGTTGTGATTTTTCCTTATTTGGCTTGGCATCAATTTTTGTCTGATAACATTCCTGTGAAGGACCTTGGAACTTTTTACTGCATTGAAGGCACTATACAAATGCAAGTTGTTGTTATGTAATTCACTGAATGATGCGGAGAGGTTGGATCATACTGCCTTATGGAGAAGGCAGTGGCACCAAATCCATGAGCCAGCTGAATTGTACCCAGAGAAAAAAAGGAATCGAAGCGGGTAAGAGACAAAAGCTCGAAAGGGTTTTTAGTTTGGGGACCTATTTGATGGGCCGTGATGGTACGAGGAAAGTTCCAGAACAGCGTTCAATTTGGAATGCACAGTGAGTTTTATGTAATGGATTAAACTTTTCAGAGACAGAAGTCCCTCTGGGTGAATGAAGAGAGCAACTGTGAGCCATCAATCAGAGACAGAAAAATAAAATCCTGGGGGAATGCCAAAAACTATCACTAATCTTTTATAATGGGATTTTAATTGAGTTCCTAACCTCTGTGTTTTTCCCATAAAGAGATGCTCTCCCTCCAACCACCTTCCAGGTGTGTGGTCTACGATGAATGCTTGTACTAGATTTATGGAAGGTCCAGCCAGTCATTAAGCAGCATTGGAGATTGCTATTCATCCTAAAACAGGTCACTGAGAAGACTGATGTCAAAATCCCTTCAAGATTATCTCTCCGCCTTCCTGATTCATTAGCAACAAATTTAGCAACCAACCCCCATCCAATGGGAATGATGCATGGGAGGGGTTGAAATGTTAAAATTCTACTTCCTGGCTGCAACCTACTGCCTTCCTGTCGTTTACTTTTTTTACTAAGTGACATCAGGACATAGATGTGAGGCTCCCGCAAAAAGCAGGCAGAGGCCAAGTTAACATTCAAGAGTGGCGGCCTGATGTCATCATCAGTGCCATGGGTGTTCCATACTGTCGGCTTCCCAGCAGCAGATCCAAAGCAGGAGGTGCCATCAACAACTTGGGAGTTACCATTGACCAGCCATATAAATACCGTGGCTACAAGAGCAGGTCAGATGCTGGGAATTCTGTGGCGAGTAACTCACCTCCTGCAAGCCTGTCCACCATCGACAAGGCACAAGTCAGGACTGTGATGGAATACTCTCCTCTTGCCCGGATGGGTACAACTCCAACAACACTCAAGAAGCTCAACACCATCCAGGACAAAGCAGCCCACTTTATCGGCACCCCATCCACCACCTTCAACATTCAGTCCCTCCACCGTCAGTACACAGTGGCAGCAATGTGTACCATCTACAAGATACACTGCAGAAACTCACCAAGGCTCCTTCGACAGCACCTTCCAAACCCACAACCTCTACCACCTAGAAAGACAAGGGCAGCAGATGCATGGGAGCACCACGACTTGCAAGTTCCCCTCCAAGCCACACACCATCCTGACTTGGAACTATATCGCTGTTCCTTCACTGTCACTGGGTCAAAATCCTGGAACTCCCTTCCGAACAGCATTGTGGGTGTAGCTACACCGCATGGATTGCAGTGGTTTAAAAAAAGCAGCTCACCACCACCTTCTCAAAGGCAATTTTGGATGGGCAATAAATGCTGGCCTTGCCAGCAATGCTCATATCCCACGAGCAACAAAAAAAAAAACTGGCCAAACTGAGTATTAAAGATCAGCTCCTTGTGCGCCAGGAGAAGCAGGAGTTCTCCCCCCCGGCCTCTCAACTTACATTCCAGTGCAGTACTGGGGGACTGCTGCACTGTCAGACGTGCAGTCTTTTGGATTCGAGCATCTGCCTACTCGGGTGGATGTAAATGATCCCATAGCACTATTTTGAATAAGAGCAGGGGAGTTTATCCCCAATGTTCCAGCCAATATTTATCACTCAATCAACATCACAAAAAACAGATTATCTGGTCATTATCACATTGCTGTTTCTGGGAGCTTGCTGTGCACAAATTGGTTGCTTAATTTCCTACATTACAAGAGGGACTACACTTCAAAAGTACTTCATTGGCTGTACAACACTTTGAGACATCTGGTGGTTGTGAAAGGAGCTATATAAATGCAAGTCTTTCTTTCTTTTACAGATACCAAAAACAGAATTCAAATGTGTGACAAAAAAAACTGGCCCAGTGGGAGATATAAGGAGATTTTGTTTTTTTTTTACTTAACGAGTTGTTGTGATCTGGAATACAGTGCCTGAAAGGTTGGTGGAGGCACACTTTATAGTAACTTTCAAAAGGGAATTGGATACATACTTGGAAAAGGAAAAGTTTTCAGAACTGTGGGGAAAGAGCCAGCACAGGCACAATGGACTGAATGGCCTCCTTCTGTGCTGTAAGATTCTGTGACGTGTTACACAACCTCCAAAAGACAACATTTGATGGAAATTTTCTACTCTTTATGCAATCAGTGCAGTAAAGTTTCTTTTTAGTGGTTCTAGGGTCTCATGGCAATCAAGCCCATTAGGAATTTTGGGCTTTCTTGAATCTGGGGACTTCCATGTCAGGAATACAGTAAATAAAGATGTAATCCCAATGGTGTGGTGCCATGTGAAGACAGGGGGTTAAATCACTTTTATTGTAAAAGTCTGCTGACTAGAGTTTAATCACTTTCGTATGAAAAACTCGATTGTAGAATTATATTTTAAATATCCTCTTGCACATTAATGGTTGCCATTGTGATCCCCCCGTCATAAATCATCCTAATTGAAGTGTATGCGAAGCATTAAAAATAGGTTATGGAATTAACTGCAATCTTGGCCTAGTTGCATACATTAATTCCATGGCCCAATCTGGATGGAAAGGCTTGTGTGCAATGTGCTCTTAGCCCAACATTACAATTAAGCCACAAACTGTTAGCAGGATATATGCTTAATCCAATTCTGATGATTTATGGCCAATGCATCAGGTTTTCTGCAGGTTGCACATAAAATATCAATCCTTAACTCAATGCAACCCATGCGAATCAGCTATCAATTTGTATAACAGGTCGCCCCTAGCTCCAAGAGGACCTTGGTCACGACCCACTTAAAACTACAGCATGCGTGCTTCGTGGGACAACAATAACAACTTGCATTTATATAGTGTCCTTAAGGTAGGAAATGTGCATGGCAAGCTCCCACAAATAGCAACGAAATACATGACCAGATTTAGATGTTGGTTGAGGGATAATTACTGGCCATGACACTGGGGAGAGCTCCCCTACTCTTCTTCAAAACAGTGCCACGGGAATTTTTACATTCCCCGAGAGATCAGACAGGGCCTCAGCCTAACATCTCACCTTTGACAGCGCAGCACTTCCTCACTACTGCACTGCAGTGTCAGCCATTTTAAAGCACCTCCTTTCGAATTAAAGGCTGCTATTTTGCATCCAGGCTGGAGATGAACAACCAGATCATTCGTGCTCAGTAGAGCAAGAAATGTTGAGCAGGAAGATACTTGTCGTCTTTAAAGTGTCAGGGATTCATTACAATGCATCTGAAGCAAGACAAGCCAACATACCCTCCTTTGAATGCCTTACTCAAAGGGAAACACCTCCACTGATGTAGTATTCTCTCAAGTACTCCACTACCAGCCTCAAGTTCAGGAGTGAGGTTTGAACTTCCAACTATCTGATGGAAAGGCAAAAACAATACCACTGAACCAAACCAACGAGATAGCTTACACCACTCATGCTTGGCCTATTTTTGAGCCTAATCTCAAGTGCTGACTTGAAGGGAGTGCTGATAATTATTTGATATAGGAAGGAAAAGGCAAGGGTTTGGTATCAATATAAGGTGTTTAGTATTCTCCAATCAAGGCGACATTAATGAAAACTAGTTAACCATGGGGCACACTAATATTTAATCATTTTGGTACTAGCTCTGCTGTCAGCTCCTTATCTGACATTGCTTATAGGACTGTCGATGAGCCATTCTGACAATCATACACATCATCTGCTCCAGAAGGTGTCTAAGCTGGAACAATCCAGTTCTTCACCACACCCCACCTTCCCCCTCTCTCAGGCATTATTTACCTTTATTTACTCAAGCCACATAGAAAACCAGAAAGCAAACTCGTACAAGGTACTGTCCTAAATGATTTGTGGCTAGATAGTATGATACCATTCTGTTCAAGGATGCATCACACATGATGTTAAGACGACAACTTGACAACATTTAATACCCATGGGTCCAATTGTGATGCAGTGAGCTGTCAATCAAATTCAACTAAGACTCCATGCATGCAAACCTATTTGCTGAATTTGATTCGGATCTCCTTGAAAGATGCAGCATCTATTATGTTAACCCATTATTAGTAGACTTTTTTTTATTATTTATGGATATCGGCATCACTGGCAAGGCCAGTGTTTGTTGCCCATCTCTAATTGCCCTTGAGAAGGTGATGAGCTGCCTTCTTGAACCATTGCAGTCCACGTGGTCCTGGCACATCCATAGTGCTATAAGGGAGGGAGTTATAGTATTTTGACACAGCGGCAGTGAACTAATGGCGATATAGTTCCAAGATGGGCTGAAGATATTTGAAAATGCTTCCCTTGTCTTTTGCACTCGTGTGAGGCTCCCCCATCATTGAGAATGGGGATGTTTATGGAGGCTCCAATTCCCTTTAGTTGTTTAATTGTCCACCATCATTCATGACTCGACTTGGCAGGACTGCAGAGCTTTGATCTAATCCATTGATTGAGAGATCTGCCTATTGTATGCTGCTTCCGCTATTTAGCATACATATAGTCCTGTGTTGTAGTTTCACCAGGTTGGCACCTCATTTTTAGGAGTGCCTGGTGCTGCTCCTGGCATGCTCTCCTACAATCCTCTTTGAACGAGGGTTGATCCCCTGGCTTCCTTACTATTAACTCATTCTTACTCACGATTGAAAGAGCTTGCTGAATTTTAGCAGATCGGTGGGGGTCGTGGCGACAGGCCAGAAGGCAGGGGTGATACTGCCTCGGCCCTGTTTTGGACCCCTGGCCAAATTCCATGTCAAGCAACCAATTAACTGCCCGCCACCAGGGAGTCCAAGAGCTGCTAGCCAATCAGAGGACCAGCAGTTCAAAAGTATCTGCAGTGCCATGGGAGTGGTGGCTACAACTGTTACTACTGGAGGCCTGGGAAAAGGAGAAGTGCTGGAGTACTAGACCTCAAGTAAGTGGGGGGGGAAAGAGAGTGCTTGTTGAGGGAGGGAGGGGCAGTTGTTTGCAGAGGGGTTGCCTTTGTCGCCAGGGGTCCTCTGTGGACCACAGATTGTCCACAGAGGAGGGGCCCCTCCCACCCCACAAGGAAGCCGCCTTGTTTTACTAGGTGGCCTCCTCATATGGCAGAGGTAAAATACCAGCGACAGTGGGAAGAGACCCTTAAGTGGCCATTAATGAGCCTTCCCCACCCTGTACTAAATTTTAAGGCATCAGCAAAGTGAAGGGCACTCCACCTTCTGCCCACCCCCACCTTCCCATGTAGTTTTATAGATCTCCCCCACCCCCCCCACCCCACCTCCGTTCCCATCCATAGGGGACCCATACAATTCAGCCCCTACATTGCCTTTTGTGATGTCCCAAAGTGTTTTACAGCCAATGAAGTACTTTTTAAAGTGTCATCACTGCTGCAATGCAGGAAATTTGTGCCCAGTATCTCCAACAGTGCAGTACTCCCTCAGTACTGCACTCAAGTCACCCTAGATTATATAACTTAACCTCTGGAGTGGGAGTAGAACCCACAACATGCTGACTCAAAGGCAAGAGAGCAACCAACTGAACCATGGCTAACATGTGTCCTAGCTGACATTTCATTGCCTGCAAAGCACTTTGGGACATTAAGGTTGTGAAGAGCACCACCTTCTTGGAGCTCCTGAGCAAGGCTCGTTTCCTGGCCTTGGTGGATGGAGAACTGGGGCCAGACCCCCATTATGTCACAATACTACCTAGAATTTCTGGGCCTTGGCTTAATTGGCTGTTTCTGGACCTGCAACTGCAAATTGACATTAAACCAAAGAAGATAATAGGACCGGTGACCAAATGCTAAGTCAAGCAGGAGCATCTTAAAGGAGTTGGAGAAGCAGAGAGGTTTCGGGAGAATGTCCCCGAGCTTAGGGCCTAGATAGCTACAGGCAAGACCGCCAAGGGTAGGGCGAAGGAATTTGGCGATGCGCAAGAGACCAGAGTTGAAGGAACTAAAGCACGTGGGACCACTGTGTAAATCTTCCGTAAGTTCGTTGGTAAAGGAGTTGCCAAACATGGAACTGAGTCGTACAGGTTCAAAATTATTTAGACAATCAGTCAGAGCCACACTAAGTGCCAGTACAATTGGCCGCAAGGCCTGGAGTGGTTGTTCTCACTTGCTATACAGTGACCTCTTGTTGGCGAATGCATATCTGTGGAGTGTGTGTGAGAATCTGACTGGCCTCAATTATGTTTCACACCCCCCACCCCACCCCACCGACCACAACCTATGTTTCAAACTCCAACTGATATGTACATACAATCTAGATTTTCACATGAAAATTCACCTGAGTGAATCCAGGTATTTTAACATTTTTTAGACAAGGGCAGGTTGCCTGGACTAGGTTTGTACTCCCTCGAGTATAAAAGATTAAAAGGTGATCTCATTGAGGTGTTTAAAATGGTTAAAGGATTTTATGGGATAGATAGAGAGAAACTATTTCTGCTGCTGAGTCAGGCCAGAGCAAGGGGCATAACCTTAAAATTAGAGCCCAGCCATTCTGAAGTGATGCCAGGAAGCACCTTTTCACACAAAGAGTAGTGGGAATCTGGAACTTTCTCCACCAATAAGCTGTTGAGGTTTGGGGGCCAAGTAAAAATTTCAAAATTGAGATTGAAAGATTTTTTTTAGGCAAGGATATTAGGTGGGTAAATGGAAAAAAGATACAGATTAGCCATGATCTAATTGAATGGCAGAAAAGGCTCGAAGGACTGAATGGCCTACTCTGTTCCTATGTTCCAACTTCCTTCCTGTCTCCACACAAT
Source organism: Heterodontus francisci (assembly GCF_036365525.1). NCBI lineage: Eukaryota > Metazoa > Chordata > Chondrichthyes > Heterodontiformes > Heterodontidae > Heterodontus > Heterodontus francisci. Next base: position 17,068,657 of record NC_090378.1, read on the forward strand.
ACTGTAAAATGAGATTCTGGGCAGTAAGCCAAGATATGGCACAACAAAATGATTGCGTTCGATAACTACATCAGTAAATTATCACCAAATGGCTTATAATAGAGGCCAAGAATTTGTTTTGATGTACAAATTAAAAAGTAATGGGGAACTAGTAGAGGAGAAACAAGAAAAATTTGGACTCTTTTCATTTGAGCAAAGAGGTTAAGAGGAGATCTGATTGAGGTGCTCAGGAGTTTAAAGGATTTTGATGAGGTAAATCAGGAATACTTATTTCCACTTGTTGGTGAGTTAGTAACCAGACAGCATCAAGCCACATAAAGGGACACTTGGACAGTGCTGTATTATTGGCTTTTAACACAAGCGTATCGAACACGATAACAATGATTGGTAATTGAAGAACAGGATTCTCGGAGAGCTCTTCAATACACATGCTACCTGCTGACTAACACTGCATCACATAACTTGCATCACTTCCTGTGATGATGTACACTAAACTATTTACATATTCAGTAGTATGTTAATCAGTATTAAAACAATTAAAGCAATATCAGTATAAAGCAACAACAGACAGGTGACCAAAAGCTTGATCAAAAAGGTAGGAAGTAATCAGCGTCTTAAAGGAGGAGGGAGTGAGAAAGGCAGAGAGGTTTAGGGAGGGAATTCCAGAGTTTTGAGCTTAGGTGAAGGCATGGCTTGCAATGGTGGAGAGATGAAAATTGGAGATTTGCAGGAGGTCAGAAGTGAAAGAGTGCAGAGATATCAGAGGTTTTGGGGCTGGAGAAAGTTACAGAGATAGAGAGGGGGGCGAGGCCATGGAGGGATTTGAACACAAGGATGAGAATTTTAAAATGAAGGCATGACTGGATCGGGAGCCAATGTAGGTTATCGAGCATAGGAGTCCACCACAATGGTATAGAAGGGCGAGATTGGTAAGGATTCTCACTATTGATCACTTACCCTGTGATGCCTATTGGAAATTTATGAGTGTGTGCATCAGGTGAGAACAGGATTAGGCTTGCTTTAGTCTATCGGTACCCAAGTGATAAAGAAACATTGCAGGCAGTACGTGATACACTTCTTGTATCGTGCTCCAAATTCATCACTTCACAGTGCCATAGCCATCAGGTTGCTACGTCAATCTAGTGTGATACAGCTCTGTTTGGAAGGGCCAGATCAGGACTTGTGCTGCAATTCAGAGCCAGTGTAAAATCCTATGATATGGGGTATTCAATGTGGACCTGAACAAGGGAACTGGATCTCAGTGACCACCTAATGGGAAAGACAGCATCTCTAAAAATCAGTGTTTTGCATAGGTCTGCCAACAGAGTCTATGTGCAAAGTCCAAGAACATGATTCCACAACCACCTCCCTTAGACATGCAAGTGTCACCAAATAATCCAATATGTCACTCATTATTTACCAACAAGAAAAGCACACATACTTATGTGTCACAGACTTATAAATCATAGAATAGTATGTCACAGAAGGAAGCCATTCAGCCTATTGAGTCTGGACTGGCATTTTTGAACCTCATCTGAACAGCAATCCAGTTAATCCCACTGCCACTCCCCCGGCTTTTTCCCCATATCCCTACAACATTTCGCCTTCAAATATTTATCCAATTCCCTTTTGAAGGCTCTGTTTGAATTTATTTCCACCAGCCTATCCAGCAGTGCATTCCAAATCTTAACCATTCATTGTGCAAAAAGGTTTTTCCCTCATGTTGCCTCTGATTGTTTTGCCAATCACCTTAAATTTGTAACCTCCAGTTATCAATCCTTCAACCATTGGAAACAATTTATCTTTATTTAATTTATTTAAACTCATGATTTTAAAAACCTCTATCAAATCTCCTCTCAGCCTTCTCTGCTCTAACACAGCTTCTCCAGTCAATCCACGTAACTATAATCTCTCATCACTGGCACTATTCTAGTAAATCTCTTTTGTACCCTCTCCAATGTTTTCACATCCTTCCTAAAGTGTAATGCCCAAAATTGGACACAATACTCCAGCTGGGGCTGAGCTAGTGTCTTATTTACGTTTAGCATAACTTCCTGCCTTTTGTACTCTCGGCCTCTACTTATAAAGACTGGGATCCCATATGCTTTTGTCATGCACGGAAGGAGCCGTGATTAAATAAATAAATGAAATGGAAGAATTATGAATTTTAAAAAGTCAACTGTTAAACTAAGTCACAAGACCATGGATACTTGTACCACAGTGAAAATGGAGTAGTGATCACATGACCATACTGAATCAACAAACCTGTCTAAAAAGATGGAACTCGTTAACCTCATCTGAAATAGCTCTGGGGAGAACCCCTTTGAAGTTGAAAAGAGCACTATTGCATATTAATGACTCTTATCACCATGAATGACCTAACAAAGGATTCTGGAGACTCAGCTCAAACCAAGATGAATGGGTGTGACATAACACCATGTTAACAGAATGGTCCCCATTCAGACATCAATTGATAGCCATGGTTATCATATCCTGGCCCACTGTGTGGTCACACCAGGGGAGAGGGCCATGTGGCTTCTAACAGAAATACTAATGTGATGGATTTTTACCTGAAAAAGGTAGCCCTCTGGAGAGAGAGGGAAGATCAAGCCAAAACCTCAGAAAACAGAGGCTGTGTAAGAGATCTAGCCAAGCAGGAATCCTGCTGAACAACAACTGAACAACTACAGCAGAGGCATCCAAAAATGACTTCAAGACCCTCTATCTGTGAAGATAATAACATCCACACCACCAGCTCTGTGCTAAGTTGTAACCACTTGAACTCTACGACACCTCAACAAGTTCAAGGCTACAAATACCCAGGCCTGCACCTTTAAAAGAGACCGAAAAGATTCAACAGGTTTACTGTAAATCATGAACACTTACCTCACTTTGTACTTTAAACTACCTACCCTTTTCTCTCTATCTTATATCCTATCTCTCTATTCTTATATACACGTGTGTGAGTGAATGTGCGTGTGGGAGAGATTGCGACAATATCGGGAATTGTGTAAAAATAAATGTTATTTTTTTTAACCAATGCTAAAAACGATCATTTATCTGTTGTATTTTACCCCAAAAATAAACATTCAGGGACGAATGCACCATTTTTAACAAAACACAATTGCGGTCAGTTGGGAAGTGAACCGTGGGAACCATCCACATCCCTTTCCTGCTGTCCATAACATTTTAATTAACTGCTTTGTTCACTTGTCCTGCCATCTACAACAATTTGTGCACAAATAACTCAGGTCTCTCAGTTCGTGGACCCCTTTTACCGTAAACTGGTAAGGAAACAAATGTCCATAGCAATTCACATATATATGCAAGAACAGAATTTGCACATTTCTTCTTTGATTGTAGGTGTGCCAGTTCATTGACTAATTCATTGTTTTCCATTCTTCAGAGTTTTCTTTTGTACACAGTGAAGAAATTATATTCTTTGAAGACTCATTCTTCATGCAGAAGACAATATAAGCTAAAGGAGGATTCCATGGTACAAAATCTCAGACAAAAGCAAAATACTGCGGATGCTGGAAATCTGAAATAAAAACAAGCAATGCTGGAAATACTCAGCAGGTCTGGCAGCATCTGTGGAGAGAGAAGCAGAGTTAACATTTCAGGTCAGTGACCCTTCAGAACTGGCAGATATAAGAAATGTAAAAGATTTTAAGCAGGTAAAGCGGGGTGGGGCAAGAGATAACAAAAGAGAAGGTGTTGATAGGACAAGGTCACAGCCTGGCAGGTTGTAGCGTGTCTAATTGGTAAATGAGATGCTGTTCCTCGAGCTTGCACTGATGTTCACTGGAACACTGCAGCAATCCCAGGACAGAGATGTGAGCATGAGAGCAGGGCGGTGTGTTGAAATGGCCGGCAACCGGAAGCTCAGGGTCCTGCTTTCGGACTGAGCGGAGGTGTTCCACAAAGCAGTCACCCAGTCTGCGTTTGGTCTCCCCAATGTAGAGGAGACCACATTGTGAGCAGCGAATACAGTACACTACGTTGAAAGAAGTACGAGTAAATCGCTGCTTCACCTGAAAGGAGTGTTTGGGGCCTGGGATAGTGAGGAGAGAGGAGGTAAATGGGCAGGTATTACACCTCCTGCGATTGCAGGGGAAGGTGCCGTGGGAAGGGGACGAGGTGGTGGGGTAATGGAGGAGTGGACCAGGCTGTCGCAGAGGGAATGATCCCTTCGGAATGCTGACAGGGAAAGGGAGGGGAAGATGCCTTGCAAACGTTACCCTTTAGTCAGCAGCCCCATTGTTTACCACGGTGGGTGGCAGGATGAAGGAGCCGACGTGCCCACAAATTTTACGAGCTGTGCCAATGGCCAGGCTAGGCTGCGTTATCAGAAAATTTAGCCAGCTTCAACAACAACAATAGCTTACATTTATTTTGTGTCCTTAATGTAGCTAAATGTCCCATTTAGGGCCTAAATCAGAGAAAATTAACACCGAACGACAAAAGGATAGGTAACCAAAAGCTGGGTCAAAGAGGAAGGATTTTAGAAGCATCCTCAGGGAGGAGAGAGAGAACAGTGGAGATACAGAGAGGTTAGGGTTTAGATGGCTAAAAGCACAGCTGTCAATGATGGGGCAAAGGAATTTGAGGATGCACAAGAAGCTAGAGTGGGAGGAACCTATAATTCTTGAAGGATTGTAATGCTGGAAGAAATTACAGGGACATGGTGAAGGGCAAGATGACGGAGGGATTTGAACATTAGGATGAGAATTTTAAATTTGACGTGTGCTGGACTGGGAGCCAATGTAGGTGAAGCATGAATGGAACTTGGTGCAAGTTAGGATACAGGCAGCAGAGCTTAGAATGAGATGAAGTTTACAACAGGTGTGACCCTTGGTTCCTGGCCTCCACTGAGTTTTTGGATCCTCGTTGGGATGGGGGAGGGGAACTGGGCAGCAGGTTGGGATCCTCTATTAGCGTCAGCCACTCTTTTCTGGAGAGGTGGAAAAAAGTTCAGCAGCCAGAGTCTCAGCTCCTGATCAAGACCTAATGATCCCTTGCTGCAGCTGTGCTTTTCAGGTCAGGACAGGATCAGTCTGTGATGGCCCTTGCAGTTGAACAGCCCCTCGAGCCTGCTCCGCCATTCAATACGTTCATGGCTGAACAGATTTCTCCACATTATCACCTACCCCTGATAACCTTTCACCCCCCTTGCTTATCAAGAATCTATCTACCTCTGCCTTAAAAATATTCAAAGACTCTGCTTCCACTGCCTTTTGAGGAAGAGAGTTCTAAAGACTCAAGACCCTCAGAGAAAAAAATTCTCATCTCTGTCTTAAATGGGCGACCCCTTATTTTTAAACAGTGACCCCTGGTTCTAGATTCTCCCACAAGTCGAAACATCCTTTCAACATCCACCCTGTCAAGACCCCTCGGGATCTTATATGTTTCAATCAAGTCGTCTCTTACTCTTCTAAATTCCAGCAGATACAAGCCTAGCCTGTCCAATCTTTCCTTATAAGACAGCCCATCCATTCCAGGTATCAGTCTAGTAAGCCTTCTCTGAACTGCTTCCAATGCATTTACATCCTTTCTTAAATAAGACGACCAATACTGTACACCGTACTCTAGATGTAGTCTCACCAATGCGTAACCTCCCTACTTTTGTATTCAATTCCCCTTGCGATAAATTATAACATTCTATTAGCTTTCCTAATTATGTGCTGTTCCTGCATACTAACTTGTTGTGATTCATGCACTAGGACACCCAAATACCTCTGCAATCTCTCATCATTTAGATAATATGCTTCTTTGTTATTCTTCCTGCCAAAATGGACAGCTTCGCATTTTCCCACATTATACTCCATCTGCCAGATTTTTGCCCACTCACTTAACCTATCTTTTTATTTTATTCATTCATGGGATGTGGGCGTCACTGGCCAGGCCAGCATTTATTGCCCATCCCTAACTGCCCTCGAGAAGGTGGTGGTGAGCTGCCTTCTTGAACCGCTGCAGTCCATTTGGGGTAGGTATACACACAGTGCTGTTAGGAAGGGAGTTCCAGGATTTTGACCCAGCGACAATGAAGGAACGGCGATATAGTTCGAAGTCAGGATGGTGTGTGACTTGGAGGGGAACTTGCAGGTGGTGGTGTTCCCATGTATTTGCTGCCCTTGTCCTTCTAGTTGGTAGAGGTCGCGGGTTTGGAAGGTGCTGGCTAAGGAGCCTTGGTGCATTGCTGAAGTGCATTTTGTAGATGGTTCACACTGCTGCTACTGTGCGTCGGTGGTGGAGTGAATGTTTGTAGATGGGGTGCCAATCAAGCGGGCTGCTTTGTCCTGGATGGTATCGAGCTTCTTGATTGTTGTTGGAGCTGCACCCATCCAGGCAAGTGGAGAGTATTCCATCACACTCCTGACTTGTGCCTTGTAGATGGTGGACAGGCTTTGGGGAGTCAGGTGGTGAGTTACTCACTGCAGGATTCCTAGCATCTGACCTGCTCTTGGAGCCACGGTATTTATATGGCTACTCCAGTTCGGTTTCTGGTTAATGGTAGCCCCTAGGATGTTGATAGTGGGGGATTCAGCGATGGTAATGCCGTTGAATGTCAAGGGAAGATGGTTAGATTCTCTCTTGTTGGAGATGGTCATTGCCTGGCACTTGTGTGGCGCGAATGTTACTTGCCACTTATCAGCCCAAGCCTGGATATTGTCCAAGTCTTGCTGCATTTCTACACTGACTGCTTCAGTATCTGAGGAGTCATGAATGGTGCTGAACATTTGCAATCATCAGCGAACATCCCCACTTCTGACCTTATGATTGAAGAAAGGTCATTGATTAAGCAGCTGAAGATGGTTAGGCCTAAGACACTACCCTGAGGAACTCCTGCAGTGATGCCCTGGAGCTCAGATGATTGACCTCCAACAACCACAACCATCTTCCTTTGTGCTAGGTATGACTCCAGCCAGCAGAGGCTTTTCCCCGATTCCCATTGACCTCAGTTTTGCTAGGGCTCCTTGATGCCATACTCGATCAAATGCTGTCTTGATGTCAAGGGCAGACACTCTCACCTCACCTCTTGAGTTCAGCTCTTTTGTCCATGTTTGAACAAAGGCTGTAATGAGGTCAGGAGCTGAGTGGCCCTGGTGGAACCCAAACTGAGCGTCACTGAGCAGGTTATTGCTAAGCAAGTGTCGCTTGATGGCACTGTTGATGACACCTTCCATCACTTTACTGATGATTGAGAGTAGGCTCATGGGGTGGTAATTGGCTGGGTTGGACTTGTCCTGCTTTTTGTGTACAGGACATACTTCAGGAATTTTCCACATTGCAGGGTAGATGCCAGTGTTGTAGCTGTACTGGAACAGCTTGGCTAGGGGCGCGGCAAGTTCTGGAGCACAGGTCTTCAGTACTATTGCCTGAATATGGTCAGGGCCCATAGCTTTTGCAGTATCCAGTGCCTTTAGTCGTTTCTTGATATCACACGGAGTGAATTGAATTGGCTGAAGTCTGGCATCTGTGATGCTGGGGACTTCAGGAGGAGGCCGAGATGGATCATCAACTCGGCATTTCTGGCTGAAGATTGTTGCAAATGTTTCAGCCTTATCTTTCGCACTGATGTGCTGGGCTCCCCCATCATTGAGGATGGCTATATTTGCGGAGCCACCTCCCCCAGTTAGTTGTTTAATTGTCCACCACCATTCACGGATGGATGTGGCAGGACTGCACAGCTTAGATCTGATCCGTTGATTATGGGATCGCTTAGCTCTGTCTATCGCATGCTGCTTACGCAGTTTGGCACGCAGATAGTCCTGTGTTGTAGCTTCACCAGGCTGACATCTCATTTTGAGGTATGCCTGGTGCTGCTCCTGGCATGCCCTCCTGCACTCTTCATTGAACCAGGGTTGGTCTCTTGGCTTGATGGTAATGGTAGAGTGAGGGATATGCTGGGCCATGAGGTTACAGACTGTTGTGGAGTACAATTCTGCTGCTGCTGATGGCCCACAGCACCTCATGGATGCCCAGTTTTGCATTGCTAGATCTGTTCGAAATCTATCCCATTTAGCACGGTGATAGTGCCACACAACACGATGGACAGTATCCTTAATGTGAAGGTGGGACTTTGTCTCCACAAGAACTGTGTGGTGGTCACTCCTACCAATACTGCCATGGACAGAAGCATCTGTGGCAGGCAGATTGGTGAGGATCATGTCAAGTATGTTTTTCCCTCGTGTTGGTTCCCCCACCACCTGCCGCATACTCAGTCTAGCAGCTATGTTCTTTAGGACTCAGCGAGCTCGGTCAGCAGTGGTGCTACCGAGCCACTCTTGGTGATGGACGTTGAGGTCCCACACCCAGAGTACATTTTGTGCCCTTGCCACCCTCAGTGCTTCCTCCAAGTGGTGTTCAACATGGAGGAGTGCTGAGTCATCAGCTGAGGGAGGGCAGTAGGTGGTAATCAGTAGGAGGTTACCTTGCCCATGTTTGACCTGATGCCCTGAGACTTCATGGGGTCTGGAGTCGATGTTGAGGACTCCCAGGGCAACTCCCTCCCTACTGTATACCACTGTGCCACCACCTCTGCTGGGTCTGTCCTGCCGCTGAGACAGGACATACCCGGGGATGGTGATGGCAGTGTCTGGGACATTGTCTGTAAGGTATGATTCCGTGAGTATGACTGTCAGGCTGTTGCTTGACTAGTCTGTGGGACAGCTCTCCCAACTTTGGTACAAGCCCCCAGATGTTAGTAAGGAGAACTTTGCAGGGTCGACAGGGCTGGGTTTGCCGTTGTCGTTTCCGGTGCAGAGGTCGATGCCGGGTGGTCCGTCTGGTTTCATTCCTTTTTATTGACTTCGTAGTGGTTAGGTACAACTGAGTGGCTTGCTAGGCCATTTCAGAGGGCATGTAAGAGTTAACCACATTTCTGTGGGTCTGGAGTCACATGTAGGCCAGACCAGGTAAGGACAGCAGATTTCCTTCCCTAAACGACATTAGTGAACCAGATGGGTTTTTACAACAAATCGACAATGGTTTCATGGCCATCATTAGACTAGCTTTTAATTCCAGATTTATTAATTAAATTCAAAATCAGTTAATAAATCTGGAATTTAAAGCTAGTCTAATGATGGCCATGAAACCATTGTCGATTGTTGTAAAAACCCATCTGGTTCACTAATGTCCTTTAGGGAAGGAAATCTGTATCCCTTTGTCGCCTCTTTATGTTCTCTTCACAACCTACTTTCCTACCTATCTTTGTGTCATCAGCAAATTTAGCAACCATACCTTCAGTCCCTTCATCTTAGTCATTTATATAAATTGTAAAAAGTTGAGGCCCCAGTACAGATCCCGGTGACACACCATTCGTTACATCTTGCCAACCAGAAAATGACCCATTTATGCCTACTCTCCATTTCCTGCTAGCTAATCTATCTCTCTCCATGCCAATATTTTACCCCCTACACCATGAGCTTTTATTTTCTGCAATAACCTTTGATGTGGCACTTTATCAAATGCCTTCTGGAAATCTATGTACAATACATCCACCGGTTCCCCTTTATCCACAGCACATGTAACTCCCTCAAAGAACTCCAATAAATTGGTTAAATTTGATTTCCCTTTAACAAAACCATGTTGCCACTGCCTGATTACCTTCAATTCTTCTAAGTGCCCTGCTATAACGTCTTTAATAATAGCTTCTAACATTTTCCTGAAGACAGATGTTAAGATAACTGGCCTGTAGTTTCTTTCCTGCTGTCTCCCTCCCTTTTTGAGAAAAGAGTTACATTCACTATTTTCCAGTCTAGCGGAACCTTCTCTGAATCTAGGGAATTTTGGAAAATTAAAACTAACGCAAGAACTATCTCACAAGCCACATCTTTTAAGACCCCAGGAAGAAGTCCATCAGGACCCGGGGACTTGTCAGCCCACAGCTCCAACAATTTGTTCAGTACCACTTCCCTGGTGATTGTAATTTTCTTGAGTTGCTCCCTCCCTTCCATTTCCTGACTTACAGCTAATTCTGGGATGTTACTTGTATCCTTTATAGTGAAGACCGATGCAAAATACCTGTTCAATTCATCTGCCATCTCCTTATTATCCATTATTAATTCCCCAGACTCACTTTTTATAGGACCAACGTTCACTTTGTTAACTCTTTCCTTTTTTAAATCTCTATAGAAACTCTTCCTGTCTGTCTTTATATTTCTAGCTAGCTTTCTCTCGTTCTCTAATTTTACCTTCCTTATCAATCTTTTAGTCAATCTTAGCTGTTTTTTATATTCTGACCAATCTTCTGACCTGCCACCCATCTTTGCGCAATTATATGCTTTTTCTTTAAGTTTGATACTATCGTTAACAGTTTTAGTTAACCACAGATGGCGGGTCCCCGCCTTGGAATTTTTCTCATTGGAATCCATCTATTCTGTGTATTCTGAAATATCCCCTTAAATGTCTGCCATTGCATCTCTACTGACCTATCCCTTAACCTAATTTGCCAGTTTACTTTAGCTAGCTCTGCCTTCACGCCCTCATAATTGCCCTTATTTAAGTTTAAAATACTAGTCTTGGACCCACTCTTCTCTCCCTCAAACTGATGGTAAAATTCAATCATATGATTGCTCCTCCCCAAGGGTGCCTTAACTATGAGGTCATTAATTAATCCTACCTCGTTGCACAATTCTTTGTCTTTCAAGAATTCACCTGACATGCATCATACACCTTTTTTTGTTTCATCATATTCTCTATTTCCCTTGGCTTTGGCTTCCCTTACCTTTCACCCTTGTTGGAATGTACATAGCCTGTACCTGAAACATCATCTCCTTTAAGATCACCCATTGTTCTATTACCATTTTTCCTGTCAGTCTTTGGTTCCATTTTGCCCTGGCTAGATCCCTTCTCATCACATTAAAATAAGCCCTCTTCCAATCTACCCTTTCTGCCCTTATATAGTTCCTTGCTTTTCTGCATTACAAGTCAAAACCTTATGATATGATCACTCTTACCCAAGTGCTCCCCCACAGGCACTTGGTCCACTTGGCTCACCTCATTTCCCAGCACCTGATCCAGCAATGCCTCCTTCCCAGTTGGACTGAGAAGATACTGGTCAACAAAGTTCTTCTGAACACCTTTCATAATTTCCTCCCCCTCCTTATCCTTTACTCTTACATTATCCCAATTGATATTTGGGAATATCCCCCAATATCACCATCCTGTAGTGGTGCACATCTCTGTGATTTCCCTGCAGATTTGCTCCTCTATCTCTCTCTCACTATTTGGAGGCCTATAGAATACCCCCCAGTAGCGTTATCGTCTCCTTTTTGCTTCTCAACTCTAACCAAGTGAATTCTGTCTTTCAAACATTACAATGTCTTCCCTAATCAGTACTGCCACTCCACCTCCCTTTCTTCCTTCCCTATCTTTTCTAAACACTTTGTATCCTTGAATATTAAGCACCCAGTCCTCATCATTTTTCAGTCGTTTTCATTATTGCCACTATAGCATTTTCCCACACAGCTATTTGTGCTTGTAGCTCACCAACCTTATTCACCACACTTTGTGTATTTACACACGTGTATTCTAAATCTGGCGTTGTATTCCTCATAGTCCGTTTCTATCTAACATGGTACTACTTTGTTCTCTAATACTATTCAATAATCACTCCTTTACATAAGAACATAAGAACTAGGAGCAGGAGTAGGCCGTCCGGCCCCTCGAGCCTGCTCCACCATTCAATAAGATCATGGCTGATCTTTTCGTGGACTCAGATCCACTTACCCGCTCTCTCACCGTATCCCTCAATTCCTTTATTGTTCAAAAAGATATCTACCTTAGCTTTAAAAACGTTTACTGAAGTAGCGTCAACTACTTCACCAACCCCCTCAACTCCGGAATCAACCTAGTGAACCTCCCTCTGCACCCCCTCCAGTGCCAGTACATCCTTTCTCGTAAGGAGACCAAAAGTGCACACAGTACTCCAGGTGCGGCCTCACCAGTACCTTATACAGCTGCAACATAACCTCTCTGCTTTTAAACTCAATCCCTTTAGCAATGAAGGACAAAATTCCATTTGCCTTCCTAATTACTTGTTGTAGCTGCAGACCAACCTTCTGCGATTCATGCACAAGATCCCTCTGCATAGCAGCATGCTGCAACTTTTTACCATTCAAGTAATAATCCTTTTTACTGTTACTCCTACCGAAATGAATGACTTCACATTTATGCACCTTATTCCTCTTTTCTACTTCCATATGCTGGTGCCCATCCCTCTGCCAAATTAGTTTAAACTCTCCCTGACCACACTAGTGAACCTCCCCATGAGGACTTTCATCCCAGTCCTGTTGAAGTGCAACCTGGCCCTTTTGAATCAGTGTCTCTTGCCCAAGAACTGGTCCCAATGCTTCATGAATCTGAAGCTCTCTCTCCTGCACCATGCCTCAAGCCACGCATTCATCCTCCCTATCTTCTTATTTCTACTCTTGCTGACGTATGGCACTGGGAGTAATCCAGAGATCACTACCTTTGAGGTCCTATTTTGTTAAACTTCCTCCTTAGCTCCTGAAAATCTGACTGTCGGACCTCAATACCAGCTCTCCCCATTTCGTTAGAACTGACGTGTACCCCAATTTCTGGCTCACGCCCTTCCCCCTGAAGAATATTCTGCACCCTCTCCATGATGTCCGTTACCCTGGCACAAAGGAGGCAGCAGACCACGACAAACTCACGATGACAATTACAGAAACGCCTGTCTGTCCCGCTAACTATGGAATCTCCTACAACGACTGCACAACTAGTCTCTGCTGTCCCTTCCTGTGCAGTCCCCCTTGTCTATTGTTGTCATTCTCTGGACTGCACTCTTTCGAGGTGTCATCACTCCCAGCAGTCTCTAAAGCTGAGTACTAGTTTGGGAGTGGCACACACCCTGAAGACTCCTGCACTCCCTGTCTCTTACTACTCTTCTGTCTAGCCATCCATCTGCTATCTCCCCTGAACTCTTATTGCCTGTGGGGTGACCACCTCCTGAAAAGTACAATCCAGGAAATGCTCTTGCTCCCTGATGCTCCGCAGTGACTCCAGCTGCCTCAAGTTTGAAAATCCTAAGCACGAGCTCAAGCAGCTGGAGACACTTCCGACACAGGTAGTTCCTGCAAGACAGTTGAAGTTCCCACACAGCACAGGAATTGCAAACAGGTCTCAGTTGCCCATCCATGGTTTAAAAATACATTTTTATTCTCTTTTAGAATCTAGTTATTGTCTTGTATAAAACTATTAATTTTAATTAACGCCCCTCGACCTGCCTTGTGCCAATGCTCTTATTAATCCACTTACTGGGGCGAATTTTATAGATTCCCTGCATCGGGGTTGTGGTGGGGGGGGGGGGGGAGAAAGAGGTGCAGGAAAATGCCTCCAGGAAAGTCCCGCCATGTGCTTCGATGCCAGGAAGACCCAGCCCTATATAGCCGGTGGCAGAGTGCTGCCCCCCACTGCTCAGAGGTAGGATCAAAATTTAAATATATTAATTTATTAAAAATAATGAATTAATGACTTACCCACTCCCGCCCTCGGTCCTGGTGTGATATTCGTGCCAGTGGCCGGCAATCCCGCATCTTGGGATCCCTCTCCGAGGATCTGAGGTGGAACACTGGTGGGGAGGAGGGGGGAGGGGGGTCAGGTAAGTTTTCAGGGCCGGGGGGTGGGGGAAGCAGTGTCAAATGTATCTGATTGGTCTAGGGGTTGGCTGGAAGGGGGAAAGTTTAAAGTGTATAAACTTTGGGGGTGGGGTTGAAGGTCGGGAGCACAAGTTAAGTGTTTTGCGGGGGAGAGGGCAAGTAATGAATTTGATGGTCATTAGGGGTGGGTGGGAAAGGGTCGGGATAACATTACTTAATTTTTTCAAGTCATTTTTCTTTAAATATTTCATTTAAAAATGGCGTCGCACCTACACAATGGCACCTGATGCCATTGCTGGGGACGGACCGCGCGCCCCCTCCATGTCATCAGCGGGCAGGGCGGTCCGCCCTGGACATTTAAATGAGCCGCTGCGTTTAATATTGCGGTGGCTCCGCGAAGCTTGGCCCGTGCGTTTGGGTCGCCATTGTTTACGTCAGCCGCTGATCATGGCAACATAAATTTCAGCCCACTGCTGTACTCAACCTGATCGAAATGTTTTAATTTCCCGGCTCTAGGTTTAAACGAATGCCTGAGTTTAGAGAGAGAGAGAGAGAGAGAGAGAGAGAGAGAGAGAAATATTCGCCAACCAATCACTTACCTGCTTTCCTGTGACATCACATTTCAAATTTTCTTTCTCGTTTTTGAACCTGCTTCCACTAACTCCCCACCACCGCTTTAATTGGCAGTCTCTGACACTGTTCCCTCTCAGGCTCGCTGGCTCTGACTCCATTTGGTCATCCATTTTGGACCATAAATAGATAGAACTCAGTATTATTCAAATGGGGAAAAGCTAATATTGGAAGTCCAAAGAGATTTAGGGATCCAAGTACAGAGCTCACGAAAGTAGTAGTAGTCAGGTCCAAAAGAAATTTTAAAAAAGGCTAATAGAACATCAGCCATTATGTCTAGAGAGCTAGAATATAAAAGGGAGGAAGTTTTGTTACCGCTCCCCAAAGCACTGGTTAGACCACATCTGGTGTATTGTATCTAGTTCTGGGCACCACACCTTCAGTAGAGACATATTGGCCTTGGAAAGAGCATAGCACACTTTCAACCAAAGTGTTATCAGAGCTCCAAGAGATTGCATAAACTAGATTTGTACTCCCTGGAATAGAGGTCAAAAGTTGATTTGATTGAGGTTTTTGAAAAAAAACTGTAGGGTAATAGGAGCAAAACTGGTGGGTGAATCTAGGACAAGGGAATATAGCCTGAAAATCAGAGCCAGGACATTCAGAAGTTAGGAAACACATGTAGAAGCAAAGGGTGGGAAAGTGTGGAACTTACTCCCACAAAAAGCAATAGATGCTAGCTAAATTCTCATTGGATTCAGGGTGTCATTTATTTAAGCATCATGTCTACACAGTGCAATGGTATGGAGTGAGCAACACTTTACAGAGGACGGAGTATGAGAAGTGGAAATATTAGTTCATCTAATAAACTCGATAACACAATGTGCATCATGTAGAACTGTGCCAAGGAAATTGTAGACTGCATCAGTTACTTAAATGATTCACTGGATATATGGGTATGTTAAGTCTGCACTGTAATAATGTGACTTTCTGCTTTGGTTATACAGTCATCATTCTGCATGAAAGCTTGATGACAATACATTGCGCAGATCCCAGCCGCAAGGGTAATAAAAGAAAAAAAGAATACTTGCATCTATTCAGGCCGTCAAACTGTCTCAAAGCACTTCACATACAGTGAGTTACATATTGTTTTGCAGTTAAATGTGCCAGACATTGTGTTAGCAACGTCTTACAAACTGCAATAAGATAATGGCCTATGTTTTTATTTGACATTGTGTGAAGGAATGTTGGCCAGGACACTGGCAGAACTCCTCTGCTCATCAAACAGTGCAGTGGGATCTCAAAAGCCCACCTGAGCAGGCATTTTGACCCGACTTATAAGACCAGTTCTTAGACCATTTGAGCTTGAAGACCGTGGCCCTGCTAGAGTAATGCTGCAGCAATTTCAGAACAGCCGAAGGCTAGGTTGGCACCTCGCTACGCCAGTTCCGAGTGGAGGGAGAGGGGCAGGGCCTCCTTATATCAGGACCCTCAAGGGATTTGGCACAGAGTCAGTGCAGCTATGTTTGGTGAAAGTGGACATATCATGGTCTCAGCTGTGGCTCGGTGGTAGCACTCTCTCCTAAGTCAGAAAGTTATGGGTTTAAATCTCAGTCCAGACACTTCAGCATAAAATCTGGGCTGATAATTCCAGTGCTGTACTGTCAGAGGTGCCATCTTTTGGATGAAACATTAAACTGAGGCCCCAACTGCGCACTCAGATGGATGTAAATGATCACATGGTTCCATTTTGAAGAGGAGCAGGGGAGCTCTCCCTGTTATCCTGGTCAATATTTATCCCTCAACCAACATCAACATCACTTAAACAGATTATCTGGTCATTGACACATTTGCATGGGATCTTGCTGTGCACAAATTGGCTGCTACTTTTCCAACATTACAACGCAAGTGACCACACTTCAAAAAGTACTTCAGGATGTCCATGGGTCACGAAAGGTGCTATAGAAATGCAATCTTTGTTTTTCTTTCTTACATCCCAGTGGGGATTGTGCGTCAATCTGGGACTAGATTGGAAGAACAGTCTCGCTTTTCTTTCAAAAGAAATTGGCCTCTTTCCCAAGGGTACTGCTGAGGGCACTATCAAGAAGTGCCTGAGGAGAAAACCAAACCCTCACTCCTACCCTTATTTACAGCCTACTGCACAAGACGGTGCCCTAGTAGCCTGGGCACTCTGGGAGTGGTCTCCAAATTAAGGGACCAATCGCTGACGGAGGTGGGGTTATTGGCAGGGGTCACCAATGGGCTATTCCAGCATAAATGGTAAGAATTGATGATCACAGCCAAGTTGTTTTGTTCAGGCAAGCAAGTGGCAATTAACCTAGAGACATAGGAAGTACAAGGCTAGAAAAGACTGTATTCCCATTGGCCAGTTCCAAAAACTAATATTCGTTCATCAGGATACTGGGGCCAGCAGGTTTAAATTATGAGAACAGATTGCATAGACTGGACTTGATTTCCCTAGAGTTTGGAAGAGTAAGGGGTGATCTAATTGAGATGAAGATGATTAAAGGATTTGATAGGGTAGATAGAGACTATTTCCTCTGGTGGGAGAGTCCAGAACAAGGCAGCATAACCTTTAAATTAGAGCTAGACCATTCAGTGGTGATATCAGGAAGGAATCTTCCCACAAAAGCTAGTGGGAATCTGGAACTCTCTCCTTACAAAAAAGCTGTTGAGCTAGGGGTCAATTGGAAATTTTGAACGTGAGCTGGTTAGATTTTTGTTAGGTAAGGATATCAAGTGATAGGAAACCAAGCTGGGTAAATGGAATTGAGGTGCAGGTCAGCCATGATCTAATTGAATGGCGGAACAGGGGCTCAATGGTCTCCTCCCATTCCTATGTTCTGTACTCCTAATCAGGTCACTGTCTGAATTATGTCATCCGACCACAGGCGTTACATTTTAATGAGGCCCTCATCTGCCTGCGGTAGGCTGGCGGAAACAAGCCTAATAAAATGGCACGCAGCAAAAGTGCAGTGAAGACCAGGTGAATGCTTTGCTGCCTCTATTAGGCACAGTGGTTAGCACCGCAGCCTCACAGCTCCAGCGACCCGGGTTCAATTCTGGGTACTGCCTGTGTGGAGTTTGCAAGTTCTCCCTGTGTCTGCGTGGGTTTCCTCCGGGTGCTCCGGTTTCCTCCCACATGCCAAAGACTTGCGGGTTGATAGGTAAATTGGCCATTATAAATTGCCCCTAGTATAGGTAGGCGGTAGGGAAATATAGGGACTGGTGGGGATGTGGTATATGGAATTAGTATAGGGTTAGTATAAATGGGTGGTTGATGGGCGGCACAGACTCGGTGGGCTGAAGGGCCTGTTTCAGTGCTGTATCTCTAAACTAAACTAAACCCCCACCACTATCCCCCTGGCAGATCCAGGTCTTGTCGTAGGGATTAAAATTAGGGCTTTGCTTTTAGTCAGAAAAACCGGATTATACTTGGGGCGATGTGATCATTTTTAACTGTCTTTAACTCCGTGCAATAATTCAAATGTGTGCACAGTGCTGGACCCTGTCCAACTCATTTGGTTCAGTGCCATTGCAATTAATAGATAATTCAACTTTCGTTGATTAGAACAGTGAATCAATTAATCATGAATGTCCCTCCTGACTCACAAACAGAAGGCCTGTGTTAACAGCTAAGCTGAGAGAATTTGTCAGCTTTCTGGGTGGAATCCGGCCTCATGTAATTGGGAGAAATAATAAGACAATGGGGTTTATTTTACATGGCCCTCCGCTAGGCGAGGCCAGGGTAGTAGTGTGGCCACAGTAGGGGTCACTGCCTCATTCCCATTCACATCTGGGTGCCACTTAATCACTCCACCACTGGCAGCTGTGCCTTCAGCTTCCTACACCCTAAACTCTGGAATTCCCTCTCTAAACCTTTCCACCTCTCAATATCTCCTTCTTCCATTAAGGTAGTCTCTTTGGTCAAGCTTTTGCTCACTGACCCGAATATCTCCTTATGTGGCTCAGTATCAAATTTTGTTTGATAGTGCACCTCTGAAGTATTTTGGAACTTTTTGCCACATTAAAGGTGCTATATAAATCCAAGTTGTTGTTGTTGTATTTGGATGGCGACCTTACAAAGGGATGTGGTAATACAGGCAAGGCCAGCATTTATTGCTCATCCCAATTGTCTTGTGATGGGTGCAGTTAAGAGCCAACCATGTTGGTGAGGGACTGGAGTCATATACAGACCAGACTCGATAAGGGAAAGCAGCACAATAGTGAACCAATTGGGTTTTTATGACACTCCGACAGCTTCAGAGACACTTTCTTTTACTGATACCATCCTTATGTATCCAGACTTCCATTGAAAAAAATTGAATTTGTGGGATTTGAACTGGAATAGTCCAGACCTCTGGCTTGTTAGTCCAGTACCATAACCACTACACTAATATTTAAGATGGACATTAATGAGCTTATAGTACTCCTCTTTGGTTGAAGAAATGCCATTCTCCCACCATTGCCATCATTATAGGGACAAACTATGCAGAATGGCTGCCAAGTTCTTCTGTGCAACATTACCAGCTAATGCAGTCAAAGTAATTAGTTGTGAAGTGTGTTAAGACATATGAGTAACTCTATAAATGAAAATCTATGAATATTAATAATTTTCAGCCTGATATTAATTTTGACTGTAATTACAAAAACCACCCAACTCCATTCATAACACATCACTCCCTATATAAAAGAGTTATTTTTATTTCTTAATGGAATAGGATGTTTCCCAGTGATTGAAGCTCTTCCAACACTTAAAGGATTCCATGAAGGTGACTGGTTCTAAAGCACGAACTGGGAAATACTCCAATTTGCAGTTATGTTCTTCTGAAGGGATGTTTCAGTGTAGGGTGTCAAAACAAATGCTCCATCACATACAGCAAAACAAAATCTTGTGCCGTAATTTTTCTGTGCTTCTATGGTTCTATCCCAAGCATAAAAGGGAAATAGGGATTATCATAAAATTATACATCACAGAAGGAGGCCATTCAGCCCATCATGCCTGTTCCAGCTCTTTGAAATAACTATCCGAATAGTTCCACTCTTTGCAAATTTCTCCTTTTAAAGTACATACCAAATTGCCTTTTGAAAGTTATTGAATCTGCTTCAATGACCCTTTCAGGTACTGCATTACAGATTTTATCAACTAGCTACATGAAAAGAATTCGTCTCATCTCTTCTCTGGTTCTTTTGACAACTAACTAATTTCATGTCCTCTGGCCCTTGTCCCAGTAGAAACAATTTCTGCTCATTTGCTCCAGCAAAACCCTTCATAATTTTGAACATCATTATCATACCTCCCTTTCATGTTCTCTGCTCTAAGCAGAATCCCAGATTTTCCAGTCTCTCCACATAACTGAAGTCCCTCATCCCTGGTACTATTGTGGCACATCTCTTCTGCACCCGCGCCATGGCCTTGATATCCCTCTCAATGGACGTGAAAATTCATTAACTTTATAAGCACGTAAAAGGTAAAGAAAGCATAGGGCCAATTAGAGAATGAAAAGATAGTGGTCTTATGGAAGATGAAGTGTTGGCAGGGATAGTAAGTGGGTCCGTTGTCTTGGTAGTCACAGAAAAGAATGGTAATGAGAATGAAAAGGCACAAGTGGAGGAAGAGCAATTAGATGAGATAACTGCAGATAAGAAAGTAGTACGGAAAAAAAACTAGTGAAATTCAACTTGGCCTAGGCACCAGGCTCTGGTGGCGTGCCAACATTGATTGGACATACTTGTGAAGTGTCATCTCCAACTGCCCCGCCTACCCGCCCCTACAAAATGGTCACCTGACACATCCACCCTGGCGGTGCTCCACCTCCCCACACTAACTGGAGATCAAACAGACTCTTCGCTACCCGATTGGGTGATTCTTGACTGTCAAACAGCCTTTTCCCCACCTCTGATAATTTTAGAATTAATAAAATGTTCAAAGAAAATGAAGAAAGAATGCCTTTTTATAAATTCCCCAATGATTTCTCTCCCAGAGTTGCTTACAGCAGTGTCCTGGAGGTTAACCTTTAATTCCTGAAGATGCCAGGAGAATCTTGGCGAGCTGGCAAAGCAGGTGCATCTCTGCTCCAAGGAGGACAACTCCAGCTTCTCCACATAACATAAGGCCCTCATCCCCGATACTATTCAAGCAAATTTCCTCTGCATCCTCTCCAAGACCTTGACATCCATCTAAACCACAACACTGGACCTGTTGGGCCAAATGGCCTGTTTCTCTGCTGTAAACACCCAGTAATATATTAGTCACAACTTTATGACAGTGCTGAATGTTTTATGGAGAACCCTGGAGTGTCCTAGCTCAATGCGCAAAACCATTAGAAGGAAAACTGACCTGTCCCTTCCAGTTTCCAGCTTGAAGACTTTGTCACAGTAGTTCATGCGTTCTTCAGTGGTCGCGTAGATCTTGGCATGGGCATAGTTCCTCGCCAGCTGCCGCAGCTTGTTGTACGTGGCTCCCTTCCCGTCACGCCGCATGGTCCGATAGGGCCCCCAGATCACGTAGATGGTCTCATTGCCCTCTCCGAAGTAGTGCTGCTGCTTCTGCTGGAGAAGTGGGACACTGGTATGGGACACCACCCTGACGCTTGTCCTGGTGCCAACATCCGTCTCGAATCCTGCTGTGGGCGCATTGTTCATTCTCCACACGCAGGCTGACTGGTCGATCACCCCGCCCGCTTTCTGGCCAAGCATCTGGCCGGAGCTCGACACAATGCTACAAAGGTCGCAGTACAGGCGGAGAGGCTGCAGGACAGGGGGAGATTGCCAACAGATCAGATTTCTGCACAAGGTTTGAAAGAAAATACATGCACGCTTAGGGTCACCTGACTGTGTGGAATGCAATCCTGGAGATTTCATCGCATAAGCTCCTGCCTCCAACCGCCTCCCGGCCCTCATGCACCCGCCAATGATCGCCAACACATCCATCTTTATAAAGCACTGCCTTTCCACGGGAAACTGGCTCTCAGTTACCTGACTGGATGATGCTTGACTGTCAAAGAGCCTTATCTTTTCCCATCTCCAATATTTTTATAACTGCTAAGTGAAAGCATTCAAGGTTAATCACATACCCTTTATTTTCACCTCCCAGGCCACTTGTAGCCATGTCCTGGTGTTTACTTTTTAACTGCTGGAAACTCCAGAATAATCCTGGAGTGTTGGCATATCAATATACACAGCACACACATTTATGAATCATAGACTCAAACAGCACAGAAGGAGGGAACTCAGTTCCGTGCAGAGATCTGTGAGAAAGGGCGATTCATGATTCAGCCCTTCGTGCCTGTGTTGGCTCTTTGACAGAGAAATTCGATTACTCCCAGTCTTCTGCTTTTCCCCCCCCCATACCTGCAGTTTTTCTCCTTTTCAAGAATATACCCAATTCCCTTTTCAAAGTTATTACTGAATCTGCTTGCACCACTCATTCAGGTGATGCATTTCAAATCATCTCCTCATTTTGTCCTTTCGTTCTTTTGTCAATTATCGTACATCTATGTTACCTGGTCACTGACCCTCCTGCCAGTGGAAACAGTTTCTCCCTATTTATCAAAATCTCTTATAATTTTAAAAACCTCATTAAATCTCCCTTTAACCTTCTCTGCTGTAAGGAGAACAATCCCAGCTCTTCTAGCTGATGAATAGCAATGAAATTAAGACATTTTCTCTGGGATAATGCATTAGATCGTTCCTCGGTTAATATTACTCATTGATTAATACTGAACAACTCTCACTGCCAATTATCTCATAAATTTTCCATTTCAATTTCCCTCATCCTGCTACAAGATTTAAACACATCTGTTGTTATGAAGCAATGATATATGTCAGCTGAAAATGTCTCTAAACCATGAAAACTAATATGTAAGCACGGACTAAATAAGTACTGGCACTGAGACAAGTAAATAGATTAGTATTGCCAACAGCCAAGTATGCTATTTAGGGTATGGTAACGTAATGGTTATACCTATTGGACTGATAATTCAGAGGCGTAAACTAGTAACACATACGAGCATACAAATTAGGAGCACGAGTAGGCTATTCGGCCCCTCAGGCCCGCTCCGCCATTTGAGAAGATCCTTAGACAGCACCTTCCAAACCAGTGACCTCTACCACCTAGAAGGACAACGATGCATGGGAACGCCACCATCTGCAAGTTCCCCTCCAAGCCACACACCATCCTGACTTGGAACTATATCGCCGTTCCTTCGCTGTCGCTGGGTCAAAATACTGGAACTCCCTTCCTAAACAGCACTGTGGGTGTATCTACCTCACATGGACTGCAGCGGTTCAAGAAGGCAGCTCACCACCACCTTCTCAAGGGCAATTAGGGATGGGCAATGAATTCTGGCCTAGCCAGCGACGCTCACATCCCAGGAATAAATAAAACAAAAGATCTGATTGTGGCCTCAACTCTACTTTCCTGTCTACCTCCATACCCTTTGACTCCGCTATCAAGAATCTAACTCTGCCTTAAAAATATTCAATGACACTGCTTCCACAGCTTCCGACCCTCTGAAAGAAAAAAAAAAATTCTCTTCACATCCGTCTTAAATGGGAGACTCCTTATTTTTAAGCTGTGCCCCCTGGTTCTAGTCTCTCTCATAAGTGGAAACATCCTCTCAGCATTCACCCGGTCAAGTCCCCTCAGGATCTTGTATGTTTCAATAAGATCACCTCTCAATCTTCTAAACTCAAATGGATACAGGTCCAATCTGTCCAACCGTTCCTCATAAGATAACCCCTGAATTCCAGGAATCTGTCGCGTGAACATTCTCTGAACTGCTTCTAATATGATTATATCCTTTCTTAAGTAAGGAGACCAAAACTGTACACAGAGAATATGAGCATAAATCCCACAATGACAGTTTAGAAAGTGTGGTAATAAAGAACGGTGTCAGTAAATGTGTCCATGAGCTGCCAGATTGTTGTAAAATCCCATCTGGTTCACTAACGTCCTTTAGGGAAGGAAATCTGCAGTCCTTACCTGGTCTCGCATACATGTGACTCCACACCCTCAGCAATGCAGTTGACTCTTAAATGGCCTAGCAAGCTACTCACTTGTATTAAATCGCAACAAAGTGTAAGAAAAGGAATGAAACTGGACGGAACAACCGGCATCGGCCGAGGCACTGACAACAGCAAACTCAGCCCTGTCGACCCTGCAAAGTACTCCTTACTAACATCTGGGGGCTTGTGTCAAAATTGGGAGAGCTGTCCCACAGACTAGTCAAGCAACAGCCTGACAGAGTCATACTCACGGAATCATACCCTACAGAAAATGTTCCTGACACCAACATCACCATCCCTGATCACCAGAGGTGGCAGCACAGTGGAGGAAGTTGCCCTGCGAGTCCTCAAAATTGACTCCGGACCCCATGAAGTCTCATGGCATCAGATCAAACAGGGGCAAGGAAACGTCCTAATTACCATCTACTGCCGTCCCTCAGCTGATGAATCAGTGCTTCTCCAGATTGAACACTAACTAGACGAAGCACTGAGGGTGGCAAAGGCACAGCATGTACTCTGGGTGGGGGACTTCAATGTCCATCACCAAGAGTGGCTCAGTAGCACCACTGCTGACCAAGCTGGCTGAGACCTAAAGGACATAGCTGCTAGACTAAGTTTGCAACAGGTGTGAGGGAAAAACATACTTGACCTCGTCCACACCAATCTACCTGTCACTGTTGCATCTGTCCATGACATTATTGGTAGGAGTGACCAACACACAGTTCTTGTGGAGATGAAATCCCGTCTTCACATTGAGGATATCTACCATTGTGTTGTGTGGCACTACCCCCGTGCTAAATGGAATAGATTTCAAAACTGGGTGTCCATGAGGTGCTGTGGGCCATCAGCAGCAGCAGAATTGTATTCAACCACAATGTGTATACTCATGGCCTGGCATATCCCCCATTCTACCATTACCATCAAGCCAGGGGAGCAACCTTGGTTCAATGAAGAGTGCAGGAGGGCATGCCAGGAGCAGCACCAGGCATATTTAAAAATGTGGTGTCAGCCTGTTGAAGCTACAAACCAGGACTACTTGCGTGCCAAACAGCAGAAGCAGCAGTCAATAGACAAAGCTAAGTGATCCCACAAGCAACGGATCAGATCTAAGCTCTGCAGTCCTGCTACATCCAGACATGAATGGCAGTGGACACGAGCTGAACTCAAGAGGGGAAGTGAGAGTGACTGCTCTTGACATCAAGGCAGCATTTGACCCAGTATGGCATCAAGGAGCCCTAGCAAAACTGGAGTCCTTCACTGATGCTGGATCAAACCTGGAACTCCCTTCCTAACAGCACTGTTGGTGTGCCTACACCCCAAGGACTGCAGTGGTGCAAGAAGGCATCTCATCACCACCTTCTCAAGGGCAATTAGGGATGGGCAATAAATGCTGGCCTGGCCAGTGACGCCCACATCCCATCAACAAATAAAAAAAAAAATCCCAAGGTGCTTCACAGAAGTGTTACCGGGCAAATAATTGACACTGAGCCACATAAGGAGACATTAAAAAAGGTGACCAAAAAGGTGGTCAACGTGATAGTTTTTGATGCGTTTCACAATGGAAGACGCCTGGGTAGAGAGGCAGAGAGGCTTAAGAAGACAATTCCAGATCTTAGGACTCAGGCGGCTAAAGATACGACTGCTAATGGTGGCGGCAAAGAAAATGAGAGATATAAAAAAGGCCAAAACTGGAGGAATGCAGAATTCTCAGAGGGCTGTAGGGGGATACAGAGATAGGGACGAATGAGGTCATGGAGGGATTTGAAAACAAGGATGAGAATTTAAAATTCTCACACCTCCTGAGATACAGTTCCATGCAAACTCTCGATCATGGGGCAACATTCAGTTCCAGCATGCAAACATCTGTGGCAGAAGTGAGGTTCCATGATCTTAAAAGGAGGAGCAAAGGCCTGGATGCATAAGTACCTTTACAGTACTGCTTGTGGGCCAGGAGGAGAAGGAGCCCAACAAGCTTTCCTGTTTCCAGCTCCAAGATCACCGACTCTCCCTGATCTCCCCTCAACAATCTCACCCACCTTCTCTCCCTCCAATCTCACCCCATAATCTTTCTCCATTCCTGACAACAACCTTCACCATCCAACAATGATCTGCACTCTCTTCCCTCCCTCTGCTTTCGGCTTCCCAGCTGCGGCCTTGTTCCGCAGGCTTCCTGCTCGATAGGTTGGCAGGCAGGCTGTAAATCAGGCTGGCTTTTTGGGTGGGAAACAAGCAGAAAAAGTTTAAAAGTTGCTTTGCAGTTAATATCTGCAAGACTTTTGGGAAACCTGTACTTCCAAGTTTCCTGTCCGGAATTCCTGTCCCACTGCTTCCCCATAAATATTGGGACCAGTACATCCTCTGATGGGAGAGTCCAGAACAAGGGGGTATAAGCTTAAAATTAGAGCTGGGCTGTTCAGGGGTGATGTCAGGAAGCACTTCTTCACACGAAGGGTTATGGAAATCTGGAACTCCCCCCCAAAAAGTCATTGAGGCTCGAGGTCAATTGAAAATATCAAACTGAAATTGATAGATTTTTGTTGGACACGGGTTATTAAGAGATATGGAACCAGGGCGGGTAAATGGAATTAAGATACAGATTAGCCACGATCTAATTGAAGGGACTCGTGGGTTGAACAGTCTACTCCCGTTCCTATAATCTGATTATTTCTGTCCTTTTGATTTTAAAAAAATGTTTGACCACAGAGCAGAGAATGCAAGAGAGCACAGAATTAATCTCATTACCAAGATTGATCCAGTGTTTCTGTCCTTTTGACTTGGTGTTAATCCATCTTCTTCACAGTCAAACTACTCCTGCTATGAAGCCATCAGAGCTCATGATTCAAAGCAAAAAGCTTCACAGAATAGGATGAAAAGTAGTCAGTCAGTGCCAAGGGGTAATTGGAATGGGGCTGGGCTGGGTGCATTGAACTGCACGTCTTTAACTATCACCACACTGCCCTATCCCTTAACAAGTAATAAACTTCGGATGGCCGGATAGTCCAGCACTAAAGCTTTTGACGGCCAGTGTCGAAGGTCAAGGATCAATTCCCTGTTTTGACTGACATTAAACCAGGCTCCCTGTGGTAGGCAAGTTTAATTGTCCCTGGCGCTCATTAAACTGCTTGCAACAACATAGGGGCCTTCCCACTACTCTCCTGGAGAAAAGCCCAAGCTTGAGCATCAAGACAATGGGAGAAAATACACGGCCCGCAGCATCAGGGAAAGGTGGAGTTAATAATGACAGGAAAATGCAAGCAGTGTAACAGATCAGATGAAGACACTGGCCTAGCAAATTTGAAATCTATGTACAGAAGAAAGACTTGTATTTGTAATGCATCTTTCATGACTTCACCCGACCCAAAGTGCTTTACAGCCACTGAAGCACTTTTGAAGTGCAGTCAATGTCGTAATATAAGAATCGTGGCAGCCAATTTTGTGCACAGCAAGCTCCCGCAAACAGTAGTGTGATAATGACCAGTTTTTAGTTGTTGGTTGAGGGATAATTGTTGGCCCGGACACAGTGTGTTGCTAAAGCTGGCACCTATTTGCTGAAGGCGGCCCACAAGTGTAGGTTTCCTAGAAGTATGAGATTGAAAGAAAGACTTGGATTTATGCAGTGGCTGCTCTCAAAACATTTTGCGTATGTAGTGAATTACTTTGTGGTCGTGTAGGCAACAGGTGGAGCCATCTTGTGCACGGTGTTATCCCACGTAAAGCAATAAAGTTGATCATAGAAATTACAGTACAGATCATAAGAAATAGGAGAAGTAGGCCATTCAGTCCCTCGAGCCTGCTCCGCCATTCTATAAGAACCTAATTGAACTTCTATATTTACTCCATTTTCCCGCCTGATCCCCATATCTCTTGATTCCCTTAGTGTCTAAAAATCTATCAATCTCAGTCTTGAACATACTCAACGACTGAGCCTCTACAGCGCTCTGGGGTAGAGAATTCCCAAGAAAGGGGCCACTTGATCCATTGCATCTTTGTTAGTGTTGCCTCTACGTTTATTGCAGTTGCCCGGTTCTTTCCCCGCATGCTTTTATATTCCTTTTTCCTTTGCAATGATGGTACAGTCTTTGCCTGAACAGCCCCTTGTGGGAAAGCATTCCATGTTTAATAACATTCTGTATGAAAACATTTCCTTTAACTCCCCCTTTCATTCTTCTAAGAATAAGCCCCAGTCTCTGTCTCCCTGTTGAGTTCATCGAACAATTGAAGAGTGTTGCACTACTTACCCTCAAATTTAACTTTACGAATCTGTGTCAGGAGGGAACTGGATAAATATGCAAAATAGAAAAAAATAGAAAGAGAGTTTGGGGAATGGGATTAGATGGGAAATTCTTCCAGGGAGCTGGCACAGGCAAGATGGGTTGAATGGCCTTGTTTACTGCTGTAAAATTCTACAGCCCTCCCCCACCTTAAGCTTCTCTTCAAGTAAAAAGAGCAGAAATCTTCTGTGTCTTTCTTCTTAAGGATAAAATCCAACAGTAGATGAAATATCTAGTGACAGACGAGATGAGAGGAGGAGCTGCCAGTCACTACTGATCTCAGTCTACATGAGAGGATGGCACTGCCTGAGATAACAAACACCCTCAGCAGAATAGCAGATCTTCATAGCTTTTATTAATAACACACAATCTTGCAATGTTCTAAAGAAAGCTGTAAAGGACACTTCAAGCATAATATCAGGTACATTGTGTTTAGTGAGCATTTTATGAGCTGTGAGTTGACAAATTGTTGAATGTATATCTCAGTGGATATGTGAATTAACAGAACATACAGGATGTATGAGAAAAGAGGAGAGTGGGCATGATTGAATAGCTCCGCCACAGAGCTGGCACAGGTATGATGGGCCGAATGGTCTGTGTTGTAAGATTCGAAAAGAAATAGGTTACATTTACATAGCACCTGTCACGATCTCAGGACATTACAATGTGCTTTGCAACCATTGAAGTATAATCTCTTTTGCAACGTAGGAAATGCACGAGCCAATTTGTGCACAGCAAGCTCCCACAAACAGCAAGGAAACAATAACCAGCTAAACTGTTTTAGGTGTTGGTTGAGGGATGAATATTTGTCAGGACACCTGGGAGAACTCCCATGCTCTTCTTCAAATGCTGATCTAATGCATTGAGAGGGCCGACAGGCTCTTGGTTTAATGTCTCGGCTGAAAGGCGACATCTCCAGCAGGGCAACACTCCCTTAGCACTGCACTTGAGTGCCAGTCTGGGTTATGTACTCAAGCCTCTGCAGTGGGACTTTAACCCACAAGAAAAGGCTGTGACAACATCCCGGTTGTGGTACTGAAGACCTGGGCTCAGAACTACCCACACCCCTAGCCAAGCTGTTCCAGCACAGCTACAACACTGCATTTACTTGACAATGTGGAAAATTGAAATAAAAACAGAAAATGCTGGAAATACTCTGCAGGTCTGGCAGCATCTGTGCAGAGAGAAGCAGAGTTAAATTGTCAGGTCTGTGTCTTTTCATCAGAACTGGCAAAGGTTAGAAATGTAACAGGTTTTAAGCAAGTAAAGCAGGGGTGGAGGGGAAGAGAACAAAAGGGAAGGTGTGTGATGGGACAGAGGGTTGGAGAGATTAACTAACAAGAAGGACAAAGAATAAAGAACAGTACAGCACAGGAAGGGCCTCCAAGCCTGTGCCGATCTCGATGCCTGCCGAAACTAACACCTTCTGCACTTCCGGGGCCCATATCCCTCTATTCCCTTCCTATTCATATATTTGTCAAGATGTCTCTTAAACGTCGCTATCGTATCTGCTTCCACCACCTCCCCTGGCAGCAAGTTCCAGGCACTCACCACCCTCTGTGTAAAGAACTTGCCTCGCACATCCCCTCTAAACTTTGCCCCTCGCACCTTAAACCTATGTCCCCTAGTAACTGACTCTTCCACCCTGGGAAAAAGCATCTGATTATACACTCTGTCCATGCCGCTCATAACTTTGTAAACCTCTATCATGTCACCCCTCCACCTCCGTCATTCCAGTGAAAACAATCCGAGTTTTTCCAACCTCTCCTCATAGCTAATGCCCTCCAGACCAGGCAACATCCTGGTAAACCTCCTCTGTACCCTCTCCAAAGCCTCCACATCCTTCTGGTAGTGTGGCGACCAGAATTGCACACAATATTCTAAGTGTGGCCTAACTAAGGTTCTGTACAGCTGTAACATGACTTGCCAATTTTTATACTTTATGCCCCGACCGATGAAGGCAAGCATGCCGTATGCCTTCTTGACTACCTTATCCACCTGCATTGCCACTTTCAGTGTCCTGTGGACCTGTATACCCAGATCTCTCTGCCTGTCAATACTCCTAAGGGTTCTGCCATTTACTGTATACCTCCCACCTGCATTAGACCTTCCAAAATGCATTACCTCACATTTGTCCGGATTAAACTCCATCTGCCATTTCTCCGCCCAAGTCTCCAACCGATCTATATCCTGCTGTATCCTCTGACAATCCTCATCACTATCTGCAACTCCACCAACCTTTGTGTCGTCCGCAAACTTACTAATCAGACCAGCTACATTTTCCTCCAAATCATTTATATATACTACAAACAGCAAAGGTCCCAGCACTGATCCCTGCAGAACACCACTAGTCACATCCCTCCATTCAGAAAAACACCCATCCACTGTTACCCTCTGTCTTCTGTGACCGAGCCAGTTCTGTATCCATCTTGCCAGCTCGCCTCTGATCCCGTGTGACTTCACCTTTTGCACCAGTCTGCCATGCGGGACCTTGTCAAAGGCTTTACGAAAGTCCATTAGACAACATCCACCGCCCTTCCCTCATCAATCATCTTCGTCACTTCCTCAAAAAACTCAATCAAATTAGTAAGACACGACCTCCCCTTCACAAAACCACGCTGTCTCTCGCTAATAAGTTTGTTTGTTTCCAAATGGGAGTAAATCCTGTCCTGAAGAATCCTCTCGAATAGTTTCCCTACCACTGACTTAAGGCTCACTGGCCTATAATTTCCTGGATTATCCTTGCCACCCTTCTTAAACAAAGGAACAACATTGGCTATTCTCCAGTCCTCTGGGGCCTCACCTGTAGCCAATGAGGATGCAAAGATTTCTGTCAAGGCCCCAGCAATTTCTTCCCTTGCCTGGTGCAAAGGGAAAGAGGGTGTGCTAATGGTGTGGTGAAAGACAAAGCAATAGTGCAGAGAGAGTGTTAATAACAAAGAACAAAGAACAGTACAGCACAGGAACAGGCCATTCGGCCCTCCAAGCCTGCGCCGATCTTGATGCCTGCCTAAACTAAAACCTTCTGCACTTCCGGGGACCGTATCCCTCTATTCCCTTCCTATTCATATAATATAAATGAACAGCCCTAGCCAAAAGCACCAACATGAAAAACCTAGATAAAAGGCAGGCATAGGGTGAAAAGAAATAAAACAAAATAAAAATAAATAAAAACGGGGCCAGTCATGCTCTGAAATTATTGAACTCAATGTTCAGTCCGGAAGGCTGTAGCGTGCCTAATCGGAAAATGAGGTGCTGTTTCTCCAGCTTGTGTTGATGTTCCCTGGAACACTGCAGCAGGCCAAGGACAGACATGTGGCATGAGAGGTGGGGAGTGTGTTCAAATGGCAAGCAACTGGAAGCTCGGGGTCATGCTTGCGGACTGAGCGGAGGTGTTCCGCAAAGCGGTCATCCAATCTGCGTTTGGCCTCCCCAATTCACCCAGTCTGCGTTTGGTCTCCCTGTATTGGGGAGACCAAACGCAGACTGGGTGAATTGGGGAGGCCAAACGCAGATTGGATGACCGCTTTGCGGAACACCTCCGCTCAGTCTGCAAGCATGACCCCGAGCTTCCAGTTGCTTGCCATTTCAACACACTCCCCTACTCTCATGCCATATGTCTGTCCTTGGCCTGCTGCAGAGCTCCAGTGAACATCACTAGAAGCTCGAGGAACAGCACCTCATTTTATGATTAGGCACTCTACAGCCTGCCGGACTGAACATTGAGTTCACTAATTTGTTATTTTATTTTGTTTTACCATTTCTTTTTACCATGCTGCCAGACCTGCAGAGTATTTCTAGCACTCTGTTTTTATTTCAGATTTCCAGCATCCGCTGCATTTTGCTTTCATTTTAATGTGGAAAATTGCCCTGGTATGTCCTATACACAAAAAGCAAGGCAAATCCAATCTGACCAATTAATGCCCCATCAGTCCATCATCAATCATTGGCAAATCGATGGAAGGTGTCGTTGACAGTGCTATCAAGCAGCACTTACTGAGTAATAACCTGCTCACTGATGCTCCATTTGGGTTCTGTCAGGGTCATTCAGCTCCTGACCTCATTACTGCCTTGATCCAAACATGGACAAAAGAACTGAACTCCAGAAGTGAGGTGAGAATGACTGCCCATGACATCAAGGCAGCATTTGACTAAGTGTGGCATCAAGGAGCCTAGCAAAATAGAAGTCAATGGGAGACCCCTCGAGCCTGCTCCACCATTCAATAAGATCACACCATCCTGACTTGAAACTATATCGCTGTTCATTCACTGTCACTGGGTCAAATTCCTAACAGCACTGTGGGTGTACCTACACCACATGGACTGCAGCGGTTCAAGAAGACAGCTCACCATCACCTTCTCAAGGGCAATTCAGAATGGGCAATGAATGTTGTCCTGGCCACTGGCGCCCACATACTATGAATGAATTTTAAAAAAACTCCAGCCTGCTTCACAGACTAGAGTTTTATCCACTGAGCAACAGTTGACAGCTGTCCTGAGTCATATGTTATATGAGTGTGATAAGTATTTGTTCACGAGTAAAGCCAAGAGCTGTTGGGTTCGATCTTCCTGGGCGCTGGGTTGCAGGCTTGGAGGCAGGGGTGCTGGGAAAAACCGGGAAGCCGCGCCATGAAGTTTCTCAGCAGCGGAACTGGCTGTAGATCAGCTGCCCGCTGAACGAGGAGGCACAGTGGCGCAGTGGTTAGCACCGCAGCCTCACAGCTCCAGCGACCCGGGTTCAATTCTGGGCACTGCCTGTGTGGAGTTTGCAAGTTCTCCCTGTGTCTGCGTGGGTTTTCTCCAGGTGCTCCGGTTTCCTCCCACAAGCCAAAAGACTTGCAGGTTGATAGGTAAATTGGCCATTATAAATTGCCCATAGTATAGGTAGGTGGTAGGGAAATAGAGGGACAGGTGGGGATGTGGTAAGAATATGGGATTAGTGTAGGATTAGTATAAATGGGTGGTTGATGGTCGGCACAGCCTCGGTGGGCCGAAGGGCCTGTTTTAGTGCTGTATCACTAAACTAAACTAAATAATTAAAGGTCCTATTAACAGTAATTTTCCCAGGTCTCTGGCATTTTGCTGAGGCTCCATGGCCCAAAGAGGCAGCAAAGGCAGCCCCCTCCGGCCTCAATGATCCCCCCTTTGGGCTTTCCCCTCCAATTGGCAAGGCCTTCTGTCCTGACTTTAAAATTATATTTACCCAGAGATCTCTGATCTGCCTCAGCAGTGCCCATCTCTCCCAGTGGCACTGCTGAGGTTCTAGAGCTGCCAGCCCTCTGATTGTGCCAGCAGTATCAAAAGCCTGCCAACCATCCTTAATAGGATGGCAGGCCCAAAGGCAGCCAATTAGGAGGCTGCCACCTGCAAAATTGCCGAGCTGGTACTGCTGCCGGCAAGTGCGGGTTGGGGACGCTCCCGAAGCCTGTGGGAAAATTCAATCCGCTATAACACAGTTGGATTTAGTCTGAGCGGGACAGTACTAAAATATCAAGGTTCTTCCACGGCCTCTGTCAGCTGCTCATTACAGATTTGGCTACAATTTCTGAGTAGAATGCTAATTCAACACTTTGTTCTCCATCCTTTGATTTCAATTCATGGTTGTCTTTTATCTTTCAACTATGTACAGTCACTAAGCTCAACCAGACTTGTCAGCACTCACTCATTTGGAGTGAGACTGATTCATTTTAGTTTTAGTCTCAAGATGTTAATCCCCGTCTGCAAATCCCTCCATTACCTCTTTCTATTGAAGAAATGTTTGGTGAATGCAAACTATTTAAATGACCCAGATTTCCCTGTCAAAATAATGAGGCACTCGCTGTTATTAATGCACAGAATAGAACAGAAAGGCAGATAACGGTGAATAAGTGGACAAAAGTATACAGTGGTGTTCCCCAGTGGTCAGTATTATGACCACTGCTCTTGTTGATATATATTCATGACCTGGACTTGGGCATGCTAAGTTTGCTAATGAAACAAAATGCAGAAATGTAGTGAACAGTAGGGAAAATAGTAACAGACTTTAGGAGAACATCGACAGGCTGGTGAAGTGGGCAAAAATGCGGCTGATGAAAGTTAATGTAGAGCAGTGCAGAGTGCTTCATTTTGGTAGGAAGAATGAGAGGCAATACAAAGTAAATGGTACAATTTTAAAGCAAGTGCAGGGACAGAGAGTAATACAAAAGCAAAATCCTGCGGATGCTGGAAATCTGAAATAAAAGCAGAAAATGCTGGAAATACGCAGCAGGTCTGGCAGAATTTGTGCTGAGAGAAACAAAATTAATGGTTGGAATTTTACATTGGGGCAGGGCCTCCCACCCACCAGCTGAAAAGTCAGGGCTGAGACCGCCTCTGCTGGGCCGGACGAACCAGGCCGGGATTTTTTCGCTCCCCACGCCTTTAATTGGTCTTGGGCAGGACTTCCGCTTCCTTGAGGCAGGAAGTCCCGCCTAATGGAGCTGCTGGCCAATCAGTGGGCCGGTAGCTCTTAGTCCCAGCAGCGCCACTGGGAGCGGTGGCCACTGCTGGGACTACATCCAGCCATTGCAGGCGAGGTAAAGGATAGCCCCGGAAGACATAAGTTTTTGGTCCTCGACGGGGCCCCAGCAAGGCGGGGGGAGGGGTGGGGAGAGGTGTTGTGTGGTGGGGGCAGGGTGCCTGATCAGAAAGCTTCTCCCACAAGCCCGCAAGAAGGCCGCTAAGTTTTGCTTGGTATAATACCAGTGGGGGTGGGAGGAAGTCCTCAAGTGGAATTAATTGGCCACTTAAGGGCCTTGATTGGCCTGGGGCGGGTGGGCCACTCAGTCACCGCCCCGCGTAAAATTGTAGCAGGAACGGGAAAGCATCTGGAATGCGCCCCCCCCCCCCCCACCCCTGTCGCCTCCCGCTAAATTTTACACCCCCCTACCATCACCTCGCTCATTGGAAGGGGTGGGGGGGCGTAAAATTCCAGCCAATGTTTCAGGTCTGTGACCTTTCATCAGAACAGAGAAAAGTTAGAAATGTAATAAATATTGATCAAGTCAAAGAGGGGAGGATGGGTTTGGTTTCCGCACCTGCCCCTTTTACTACTTTCCTCACCATCCAGGGCCCCAAACCCTCCTTTCAAGTTAAACAGCGATTTATTTGTACTTCTTTCAATTTAGTATACAGTATTCGCTGCTCAATATATGGTCTCCTCTACACTGGGGAGACCACTTTGTGGAACATCTCCATTAAGACTGTAAGCATAACCCTGAACTTGCGGTTGCCTATCATTTCAATTCTCTACTTTGCTCCCTCTGACATTTCTGTCCTTGGCTTGCTGCCGTGTTCCAATGAAGCTCAATGCAAGCTTGAGGAACAACACCTCATCTTTCGACTGGTCACTTAAAGCTTTCTGGACTCAACATTGAGTTTAATTTCAGATCATAAACTCTGTCCCCATTTTGCTTCTTTTTTTTTTGCTGGTTGTTTTTTTTTCTTCTCTTGTTTCTTTCTTAATCCCTTTACTTTGCATTCAGACATCTGCTATCTTGCCATTCACCTCATCTAGACGCATTTTTTTTTTCACTTGTCCCATTACCACTCCCTTTGGCTTTGTACCATGAAACTTTTAGTCGTTTACTCTCCCCTCCCCCCCTGTGACTTGCTCAAAACCTATTACGTTCCTATTTTTTCTCAGTTCTGATGAAAGATCACAGATCTGAAACATTAACTCTGTTCCTCTCTCCACAGATGCTGCCAGACCTGCTGGGTGTTTCCAGCATTTTCGGCATCTATTGCAAGAACAGGGAGATCTGGGGGGTGTATGTGCACAAATCTTTGAAGATGGCAGTACAAGTTGAGAAGGCTGTAAAAAAAAAAGTACACAGAATCCTTGGCTTTATCAGCAGAAGCAGAGAATGAAAGAAAACAAGGAAGCTATTCTAAACCTTTATAAAACACTGGTTAGGCCTCAGCTGGTGTATTGCAGCCAATTCTCAAAACCACACATTGGGAAGAAGGTCAAGGCTATGGAGAGGGTGCACAGGAGATCTACTGGAATAGTACCTGGGATAAGGTGCTTCAGTTCTGTGGAGTGACGAGATAAACTAGGATTGTTTTCCACAGAGCAGAGAAGGTTCAGGGATGATTTGATAGAGGTCTTCAAAATCATGTAGAGTTTTGATAAGAGTAAATAAGGAGAAACTGTTTCCAGTGACAGAAGGGTTGGTAGCCAGAGAACACAGATTTAAGACAATTAGTAAATGGCCCAGAGATGACATAAGGAAAAAAGAATTTATGCAGCAAGTTGTTTTGCTTTGGAATTCACTGCCTGGAAGGCCAGTGGAAGCAGATTCAATAATAACATTCAAAAGGGAATTGGATACCGACTTGAAAGGAAAAAAAATTGCAGGACTACAGGGAAAGGGCAGGGGTGTGGAACTAATTAGATTGCTCTTACAATGAGCCAGCACAGGCACAATGGGCTGAATAGCCTCCTATAACATTTAATGATTCTGTGAATCCATAATTGCTACTACCCGTTGTATACAAAAGTGCTTTCGGATTTCACTCCTGAATGGCCTAACTCTAACTTTACAATTGTGCCCTCTAGTTCTGGATTCCCCCAATAACAGGAACTAGTACGCCCGATTTTCACTCTGCAAGTGGATGGGTTTCGAATGAGTTAAAATCTCACCCAGTTTCTCCTCATCTATCCGATCAAATTATTTCATCATATTGGGGAAAGTAAAATGCCTTTTCTTCCTTTTCTGTGAATAATCATACACAAAATGTTCTAGAAACACACAAGAGGTCCATAAGCACGTGGGTGACACTTAACATGGGGCGCTCTGCTCGAGGTGAAGTTTCAACCTAACTCTCTTTGGCTGACCTGAAATTTGACAGCAATAAATAGCAAATTTCCTGGGGTGTGCTCTGAGCTCCTTGTAAATTACAGTTTGAAATTGTATTTTCCGGTGAGTTTTCTTTTTCATCCCCAATCCGAGCCAATATATGAAATTCTTTTCCCTCGACTACTCCAAAACCAGACCAACTTAGAGTCTGACATGCCATATATCATTCCATTTACCCTCAGCTCTTCCACAATCCCTCATGTGTGAGCTCCAATATCTTGATGTTTAATGGGAATCCTGATGGAACTAAGCTTAAGAGAGATCAATGCATCTTCTAGTAGCTGCAGGAAAGTTTAGTTCCTGCGTCCAAGAGCGATAGATGACGATCCAAATTTAGAATCCAATGTTATCCAATCGAGTGGTGGGTGGGGTTTACTGATTAATAATCTGGCTCAATTTTGAATATTCCAATGACTTGAAAAAGGAGATTAAAAATGCAAAGTGCTGTAATGCCTTCTCCCATCTCAGTGCTTTAGAAACAATTAATTACTTCAGAGTTCACTAATTGTAACGATGTTCGCAAGTTTTGCAGCTATTTTGAACACAATTTTTTTCAGGATGTGGGCATCACTGGCATGGATTGCTTTTATTGCCCATCCCTAGTTGCCCTGAGAAGGTAATTGAATGGCTTGCTAGGGCAGTTAAAAGTCAATCACATTGGTGTCTGACTGGAGTCCTATATTGACCAGGCTAGGCAAGGGCATTAGTAGGTTTTTACTGATTATCCAACAGCTTCAGGATTACTTTTACTGATAACAGCTTTTTTATACTTCCCAGAATTTCTTTTAAAATCTGACTTCAGATCCTGAAATGGGATTTGAAATCACGTTCTCTTGATTATCAAATTGAGTAACACACTGCTACACTATCCAAAATAAGCAACGTTTGCTGCTTTACAGTGGTTTTGGTTGAAGGATTATTAGCGGGAACTTCAAGAGATATCCCTACTCCTCTTTAAATTGTGCCATGTGATTGTTAAAATCTGCCAGAAGCAACAACAACTTGCACTTACATAGCACTTTTAATGTAGTAAAATGTTCAAAGGTGCTTCACAGAAGCGTTACCAGAGAATATTTGCCACTGAGCCACATAAGGCGATATTAGGAGAGGTGACCGAAAACTTTGTCAAGGTGGTAGATTTTAAGGAGCATCTTAAAAGGAGGAGAAAGAGGTAATGAGGTGGAGAGGTTTGGGGAGGGAATTCCAGAATTTAGGAAGCTGAAGGCACGGACACCAATGGAGTGATTAAAACTGGGGATGCAGAAGAGGCTAGAATTAGATGAGTGCAGTGATCCTGGAGGGTTGTGGGGCTGGAGGAGATCAGAGATAGGGAGAGTTGAGGACATGGAAGGATTTGAATACAAGCATGAGAATTTTACGATTGGGAAGTTGTCAGAAAGGGTGCCAATGTAGGTCAGCAATCACAGGGGCGATGGTTGAACAGGACTTGGTGCGAGTTAGGACATTGGCAGCAGAACTTTGGATGATCTGAAATTTACAGAGGGTGGAAGTAGTAAGAAACTAAAACAGAACATGCTGGAAACACTCAGCAGGTCAGGCAGCATCGGTGGAGATATAAAGAGTTAATATTTTTCACTGGTCCCATTACTACCTGCTTTGGCTTTGTACCATGAAACCTTTTGTCATTTAATCTCTCCTGCCCTCCACACATCATCCGTTTTGTTCTCCTTCCCCTCTCTCCACTTTCAATAACTCAATACTTGTTAAATTGGCCTTTATCGCAAAGTGATTTGAGTACAGGAGTAAAGAAGGCTTGCTGCAATTGTATAGAGCCTTGGTGAGACCACACCTGGAGTATTGTGTACAGTTTTGGTCTGCTTGCCTAAGGAAGGATATACTTGTCATAGAGGGAGAGCAATGGAGGTTCACCAGACTGATTCCTGGGATGGCGGGATTGTCCTATGAGGAGAGATTGAGGAGATTGGGCCTGTATTCTCTAGAGTTTCGAAGAATGAGAGGTGATCTCATTGAAGCATACAAAATTTTTTTTAAAGGGCTCAACAGGGTAGATGCAGGAAGGATGTTTCCTCTGGCTGGGGTGGGGGTGTCTAGAACAAGGGGACACAGTCTCAGAATAAGGGGAAGGCCATTTGGGACTGAGATCAGGAGGAATTTCTTCACTCAGAGGGGGGGTGGATTTTTGGAATTCTCTACCCCAGAGGGGTGTGGAAGCTCAGTCATTGAGAATATTCAAGAAGGATATGGATAGATTTCTAGATGTTATAGATATCAGGGGATATAGGAATAGTGCGGGAAAATGTCATTGACATAGAAGATCAGCCATTGAATGGTGAAGCAGGCTCAAGGGGCCAAATGGCCTACTCCGGCTCCTAGTTCCTATTTTCCTATGTTCCTATTCCTAACTTTTGACAGTCCTAACGAAAGATCACACAGACCTGAAATAGTAACTCTGTTTTTCTCTCCAGAGATGCTGCCTGACCTGCTGAGTGTTTCCAACATTTTCTGTTTTTGTTGCGGAAGTAGTAGGCTGACCAAGGAGAGGATTGGAATAGTCAAGTCTGGAAGTAACAAAGCATGGATGAAGATTTCAGCAGCAGATGGACTGAGGAAGAGGTGGAGACTGACAATATTGAAAATGCTGGTCCCTTTAATTAAACAAGACTCATTTCAGTGTTGAGAGAGCAGGTGATGCTCATTATAGTTTTGTATTTAAGGGCTGGGGCTTTGCCCAGTGGGGGAGTTACTTCTGGACAGAGATAGTCCAGAAGGAAAGAATGGGAGCTGATGTTTGGACTGAGCTATGAATTGCCAATAAAACAGATGTGGATCAGAGACTGTCATTTGCTTCCTCATTTTGGTGACTGGACATCTGCTTGTTTAACAGATACAGCCAATATTATGGAGGTATAAATAGGTGGTCTTGCTGATGGAGAGGATAAAGTGTTGGAAGCTCAGCTCAGGGTCAAATAGGATGCAGAGGTTGCAAACAGTCTGGTTTAGCCTCAGGCAGTGGCCAGGGAGAGAAATGGAATCAGAACTGACTGATAGAACATCCATGTAACGCCTCGCTCCAGTGCAACACTCAGAAGGATTGCAGGATCTGTCTACCGTCCAATAGTAATTGAATCGATACATCATTTACATGAATTTATAGTTTGGACCAGTACCCTAACAAGTTAAAGTGGTTTCTGTTACTGTTTGCTGTTTATCTTTATGTCTTTAGGAATGGGAATAAGCCATTCAGCCCCTCAAACCTGTTCCACCATTGAGTTAGACTGTGGCTGATCTGTACTACACCCATTTACCCGTCTGTGTTCTGTATTTTTACCTAACAAGACTCCATTAATTGCAATCTTGCAAACTCCAATTGACCCCACAGCCCTTTGGGGCAGAAAATTCCAGATTTCTACCACCCTTTGTGTGAAAAAGTGATGACCCTCCTAAATGGAGGGTATGACCCCTCTTTCTTGATTCCTACACCAGAGGAAATAGTTTTTGAAAAAACCCATCGAATGCTTTTAACAGTTTAAACGTCTCAGATTGCCCTTTAATCTTCTATACTTAAATTGGGAAAATTGACGCGTCTGTCTGTAGCAGATTGAAATTTTAAAAGGATATCATATCTTTGCTTGTAATGATAGCTTTATAGACAGCTCCATTAGGACAAGTTTGTTTGCATGCCTTCCCAATAACGTCAGTAATTGTTTCGTTGGGACACTTATATTCGACAATTACATTTCTGCTGAGCAAAGCCAAAGGAATTGAAAATGGAGAGTTATAGATTGGATGAGAGATAATGGGTAATAATCCAGAAATGACCCATTACATTCTCCTCTGCACACACTAAACTGACACTCTAATGTGGTACTGTGGGAGTAGTGCATTCTCAGCCATCTGATTGCTCCAAAAACACCAACTCTCTCTCCTTAAATCAGCAAAATAAAAAGTGAAAGCTAGCTGGGAAAGTCACCTAGAAACAAAGTGTGGAAGGATCACAGCTGCTCTCTATAGAATGTAGTATGCCACTGGCATCATCATCTGTGTTTGAGAATCATACAAAGAAAAGTCACCTCTACTTTGAAACTACAAATCATTGAATTTTCCTGCACAGAAGGAGGCCATTCAGCCCATTGTGCCAGTATTGGCCCCAAAATAGCTATACACTTAGTTCCCAATCCCCTGTCCTTTTCCCATTTGGCTCATTGTAGCTCTCTGAAAGAGCTATCCACAATGCTATTCCCCTTTTTCCAATTCCCTTTTAAATTTTTCTTTAAACAATATTTCTCTTTTAAAAGCTATTATGGATTCTGTTTCTACCACTGCTACTGATAATGCATAACGGAGGGCTAAACTGAAATCGCCCATGGAAATGAGGATCACGATGTGTGATTAACCCACACCCTTTGAGTTCAATGCAGGCAGCACACCAACCTCATACCTACTCATTTCCATGATATCTGTGTCCAGACAGCAATAACCGTGCTGTTCATTGGCTGGATGCAGCAGCAGGGGACCAATATCATGAGTACCTGCACCATTTAAAGCTAGCCTGCACCTCTTCACGGGGAGGTGCATCATGGCCATCCTGTTGCTTAGGCTGTGGCCAGTGGCAGGGCTAAAATCATCGAAGATGATGTATCCATATACCTAATCATCCTAACATCCCAGTTCCCCCTCATCCCACATGGTCTTCTGATTTACCAGCTGCAGATGGTGTAGGCAGGCACCTCTTTCTTTCCTTCCCTCTCTGCACCACAACCTTATGCTTGTGCCTTTTTCCCTACTGATATTCAAGAGCTGTAACCAGACCAGGCAGTGGAGGATCACAGAGAAGAGAGTGATGAAGACACAGCACTTTAACTTGATTTCACACTTGCCACTACCAGCTCAGATACTGACACTGCACACATCACAAAGTTCTGGGTTTAAGTCCCACTTCAGGGCTTGAGCACAAAAATCAAGGCTGACACTTCAGAGCAGAACTGAAGGAGCACTGCACTATCGGAGGTGCTGTCTTTTGGATGAGACATTAAACTGGGGCCCCATCTGCCTGTTCGGGTGGATGTAAAAGATCCCAAGGTAATATCTCGAAGAATAGGGGAGTTCTCCCCAGTATCTTGGCCAATATTTATCAATCAACATCACACA
Organism: Heterodontus francisci; assembly: GCF_036365525.1. Lineage (NCBI taxonomy): Eukaryota > Metazoa > Chordata > Chondrichthyes > Heterodontiformes > Heterodontidae > Heterodontus > Heterodontus francisci. Next base: position 17,110,162 of record NC_090378.1, read on the forward strand.
CAAAAAAAACATTATTTGGTCATTATCATGTGACAGAAACCACAACTGCCAAATGGAAACATTAATTTTGGTCATATGGAACACTATTTTGAACTGTTACTGGGCATTGAACATAACTTCTTCAAAAAGACCGCAGGATTGAGTGGCTGAAAACATGGCTGCACATTAGCATTCTGAGAAACATTCGCCAAGAGAGACAATGGAAATACTCCTGGATTCAATTAGCCAGATGGGTTTTGTCAATAGTGATGATCAAGAGACATTGAAAGACATTGAATGTGTAAGAGCCAGCATTGAATGCTGCCCTCCTTTCCACCCCCCCCCCCCCACCCCCTCACTGAGTGTGTCTGGTAAGCTGTGAGGAATCTACAAACCTCACAGGCGAGGCGGTTTCAAACAAAAAGCTAGCCACATGACTAACCTGCTGGTCAAGCTGGGAGTCAATTGAATTGTGATCACAGTTAAGTTTTGAAACAGACTGCAATTGAGCTTCAAGAAGAAAGCACTTCACTTTCTCTCTCTCACACACAAAGTTCCAGGGATCCACAGAAGTAACTTGAGCCTCAAGACAGAAGACCCCTGCAGCTTTCTGATACCAGCTAAGCAAGTTTGAAAGTGTGCACCGGGCCCCAACGAGAACTGCAAGACTTAACTTCAATCAAAAACTTTACATCCATCCTAAAACCAGTAACTGAATTCCATTCACTACTTCAAACTTTCCCCACTTTAATTCTTTCTCCTCCTCTGTATCTATTTGTATGTGTGTTTATCACGTATGCACGCTAGCGTGGTCGCATCATGTATTTTAAGTAGTTTTAACTGAGTTAGAGTTTTAAGGTCAATAAACTTATACCTGTCTTGTTTAAATCTGAGAAAACCCTGGGCTGGTTGATTTCTTTACAATTATAATTAGAGCAGTGAGCAAGGACTCACTGAGGGGAAGTTAAAAACACCGTTTTAAAAGTTAAATCCTGTTACGGACAAACCAGAAAAAGGCCGAGAGGGGAGCCTTAGACCCTTCCTCACCTGGTTAAAACAATCACGTTGCTGTTTGTGGGAGCTTGTTGTGTGTAAATTGGCTGCCATATTTCCTACGTTACAACAGTGACTACGTTGCAAAAGTAATTCATTGGCTGTAAAGTTCTTTGAGACATCCAGTGGTCGTGTAAAGCACTATATAAATGCGAGTGTTTTTTTTTTAAATGATGGATCCGAGGTGGAATCTGCAGGTGGTGAGACACTGGACACAAGTGCCCTGCAGCCAGGTAGTGGGCAACGATACTACAGGAGCCAGGTTGCACATGGGTTCCGCTGCAGAGTGCTCAGATGAGGCAGCCTACAGAAGAACACTAGTAGGTAGGCACAACGAAATTCTTGCTGCATTGGGAAGCCTGTGGTCAATATCAAGGAGCATGGAAGAGTCCAGCACCAACATGGCATAGGACTTTTCTCAGAACCTGGAACCCATTCTTTCCAGTACGCAAATGGTGGCCAATTCTGTCGCACAACTGCGGCCGTAACCATGATGCCGCATCCGATGGCCAATATCACAGCTTCCATTGCAGCACAAGCAGCGGCCTGACGTCTGAGTGCTGCAGTGGAAGCTCAGACTGCTGTCATGCAAGGTCAGCTTGTTGCAATGCAATCTTCAACTGCTACTATCATGGCAGTGGATTACATTTTGCAAAGGAGCTTTCAGGGCGTCACATTGCCCAGTAATCGGTCCTCTAGCAAATTACTAGGATGGCTGAGATGCCGCCCTGGGGGGGTGGCAGTGGCTCCATGGCATACAAACAAGCGGTCCTCTCTCAGAAAGACTGCAGTTATCCTCCCACACTTGTGACTTCACCAGTGGCCTTGCTGTTGCCAGTCAGCCAGACTGCTGCCCTCTCCATGCAGAGGTGCTGCAGTCTGAAGACTGGCCTTCGAGAGCCAGAGCTGCTCGAGGTCATCTAGCAAGGCCTTCAGCAGCCTTCCACCAGCTGTGCTGCAGCCACTAGGGTAACACAGAATCACAGCATTCTTTCAGCACAGAAGGAGGCCATTCAGCCCATCATATCTGCACCAACTCTCCGAATGAGCAATTCACCTAGTCCCATTCCCCCACCATCTCCCTGTAACCCTGCACATTTGTCCTTCTCTTATAACAGTCTAATTCCCTTTTGAATGCTTCAGTTGAACCTGCCTCCACCACACTATCAGGAAGCGCATTCCAGACCTTAACCACTCGCTGCATGAAAAAGTTTTTCCTCATGTCACTTTTGCTTTAAATCTGTGCCCTCTCGTTCTCGATCCTTTCACGAGTGGGAACAGTTTCTCTCTATCTACTCTGTCCAGACCCCTCATGATTTTGAATACCTCTATCAAATCACCTCTCAGCCTTCGCTTCTCCAAGGAAAACAGCCCTAACTTCTCCACTCTATCTTCATAACTGAAGTTCCTCATCCCTGGAAGAAATTCTTGTGAATCTTTCCTGTACTCTTTCCAATGCCCTCACATCTTTCCAAAAGTGCAGCATCCAGACCTGGATGCAATACTCCAGCTGAGGCCGAACTTATGTCTTATACAAGTTCAATATATCCCCCTTGCTCTATGTCCCTATTAATAAAACTCAGGATACTGTATGCTTTATTAACTGCTCTCTCAACCTGTCCTGCCACCTTCAATGACTAATGCACATATACACTCAGGTTATTCTGCTCCTGCACCCCCATTAGAATTGTACCCTTTATTCTATATTGTCTCTCCATGTTCTTCTAACAAAATGAATCACTTCACATTTCTCCACATTGAACTTCATCTGCTACCTGCTCGCCCTTCCACCAACTTAGTAGGCATAAATGGGTCATTTTCTGATTGGCAAGATGTAACAAGTCGTGTGCCACAGGGATCAGTGCTGGGGCCTCAACTTTTTACAATTTATATAAATGACTTGGATGAAGGGACCAAAGGTATGTTTGCTAAATTTGATGACACAAAGATAGGTAGGAAAGTAAGTTGTGAAGAGGACATAAAGACGCTACAAAGGGATATAGTGTGTACAAAGGGTTAAGTGAGCTGACAAAGACCTGGCAAATGGAGTTTAATGTGGGAAAATGTGAAATTGCCCATTTTGTCAGGAAGAATAAAAAAGCATATTATCTAAATGGTGAGAGATTTCAGAGCTCTGAGATGCAAAGAGATCTGGGTGCCTAGTGTATGAATCACAAAAGGTTAGTATGCAGGTACAGCAAGTAATTAGAAAAGCTAATAGATTATAATTTATTGCAAGGAGAATTGAATGCAAAGTAGGGAGGTTATGCTTCAGCTATACAGGGCATTGGTGAGACCACATCTGGAGTATTGTGTACAGTATTGGTCTCCTTATTTAAGGAAGGATGTAAATGCATTGAAAGCAGTTTAGAGAAGGTTTACTAGATTAATACCTGGAATGGGCAGGTTGTCGTGAGGAAAGGTTGGACAGGCTAGGCTTGTATCTGCTGGAGTTTAGAACAGTAAGAGGAGACTTGATTGAAACATATAGGATTTGGAGGGGTCTTGACAGGGTGGATGTGGAAAGGATGTTTCCTCTTGTGGGAGAATCTAAAACTAGGGGTCACTGTTTAAAAATAAGGGGTCGCCCATTAAAAATGGAGAGGAGGAGAAATTTTTTCTCAGTCTTTGGAACTCTCTTCCTCAAAAGGCAGTGGAAGCAGAATCTTTGAATATTTTTAAGGCAGCGGCAGATAGATTCTTGATGAGCAAGGGGGTGGAAGGTTATTGGGGGTAGGCGGGAATATGGAGTTGAGGTTACAATCAGATCAGCCATGATCATATTGAATGGCGGAGCAGGCTAGAGGGGCCGAGTGGTCTACTCCTGCTAATTCGTATGTTCGTATGTTGTAACTCATCCTTTTGAAGTTCTACACTATCCTCCTCACAGTTCACAATGCTTTCAAGTTTCGAATCATCTGCAAACTTTGAAATTGTGCCCTGTACACCAAGGTCTTGGCCATTAATATACATCAGGAAAAGCAAGGGTCCCAACACTGACCCCTGGAGAACTCCACTACACACCTTCCTCTAGCCCAAAAAACATCCATTAACCACTACTCTGTTTCCTGTCACTCAGCCAATTACATATCCATGTTGCCACTCTCTCGTTTATTCCATGAGCTATAACTTTGCTCAGAGGTCTGTTGTGTGGCACTGTATCAAATGCCACATCAACTGCATTGGCCTCATCAACCCTCTCGGTTACTTCTTCAAAAACCCCAGCAAGTTAGTTAAACATGATTTTCCCTTAAGAAATCCATGCTGGCTTTCTTTAATTAACCCACATTTGTCCATGTGACTATTAATTTTGTCCCAAATTATTCTTTCTAGACGTTTCCCCACCACCGAAGTTAAACGTTAACTCTGCTTCTCTCTCCACAGATGCTGACAGACCTGCTGAGTATTTCCAGTACTTCCTGTATTTGTTTCAGACTTCCAGCAACTGCAGTATTTTGCTTTTATATTACCGAAGTTAAACTAACTGGTCTGTAGTTGCTGGGCTCATCTTTGCACCCTTTTTTGAAGAAGGGTGTAACATTTGCAATTCTCCAATCCTCTGGCACCACCCCCGAGTCTAAGGTAGACTGAAAAATTATGGCCAGTGTTTCCATGATTTCCACTCTCACTTTGCTCAGTATCCTTGGATGCATCTCATCTGGTCCTGGTGCCTTATCAACTTTAACTACAGACAGCCTATCCAATACCTCCTCCTTACCCTTCTAGTGTCTGAATTACCTCCTCTTTCACCATTGCCTGGGTTGCATCTTCTTCTTTGGTAAAGACAGATGGAAAGTATTCATTTATTACCTCAGCTATGCCCTCTGCCTCCATGCACAAATCCCCTTATTGGTTCCTAATCAGCCCACTTCTCCTTTTACCACCATTTTACTACTGTGTGCACTGTGTAGTAGCACTAGGACAGGCAAAGACATATGCAAGACTGGCATTAAAGGATGCACATTGTGATCAATATGCAATATGGCATGTTTTCATTTATAAATTTGGTTTGAAATGTTTACTATGTGGTGGCTTTTATTTTTGCATTTTGGTCAAGCAGATGCAGTGATGGTCAGTGACAGAGGGATGGTAAGGTGCAGGATTATTGGTGAATGGGGATTGGGATTGCTTGCCACTAATGTACTCGGATGAGTTCTTCACGGACAGCCCAGGTAAGGGGGCTGCCTAGGCTGCTTCCTCCCTTACCTTTCCTCTTCCTCCTCTTCATTCTCCTGCTGCTCAACTGCTCGCTGTGTAGCTGGTGGCAAGGGCTGTCTCAGGTTGCGCAGCCTGTGGCAGGCCACCATGAATCTTGATGCCTGCTCGATAGAGTAGTGCAGGGCCCAGTCATTGGAAGTGTTGTTTCAGCACTCCAATGATCTGCTCCATCATATTTTGTCAGCCATGTCATCAGCAGAGAGCCCTTGCCACCCAGTAGCCACCATTTGGTTTGGCGTGGTGACTCAAATTCAGCTGGCATAGTGAACTGCTGCAGAATGAAGGCATCATAAACTGCTGCCAGGACACCAGGTATGATTTACTGTCTACGGTCACACACCAGCTTGTCATTGAGGGAGTGAATCCCTTTTGGTTCTGGTATAGAGCAAAGATGACAAGTGGTGCCTACAAAGTGACATGAGTGCAGTCAACGGCACCCTGCACCATGGGGGAAAACTGTAATCCTATAAAAGCTGTGTGCTCGCTTCACCTGCTTGTTTCTGGCAAGAGAGAATGAAATGTAGTTAGCTCGCATTGAAAAGAGAGCCTTCCTTGAATGCACTGGAAGGTAAACTGCAGGGTGTTGCAAACATCTCCAGCTCCAGCCTGGAAGGAGCCAAACTCATAAAAGTTCACCCCGATCACTTTCCACAACCACTAGCAATGCCATCCTCATCCTGCTTTGATGCCAAAGTTGTGGCTGCAATAGGTGACAGATTCTCGGAGGGCATCCTTGCTGAAATGCAGACGTCTCACACGTTGCTCCTTAGTTTAGTTTAGTTTTAGTTTAGAGATACAGCACTGAAACAGACCCTTCGGCCCACCGAGTCTGTGCCGACCATCAACCACCCATTTATACTAATCCTACACTAATCCCATATTCCTATCACATCCCCACCTGTCCCTATATATTTCCCTACCACCTACCTATACTAGGGGCAATTTTTTTTTTTTTTAGAATGGCCAATTAACCTATCAACCTGCAAGTCTTTGGCATGTGGGAGGAAACCGGAGCACCCGGAGGAAACCCACGCAGACACAGGGAGAACTTGCAAACTCCACACAGGCAGTACCCAGAATCGAACCTGGGTCCCAGGAGCTGTGAGGCTGCGGTGCTAACCACTGCGCCACTGTGCCGACTTGTAGTGTTCAATGGTTTAATTGAGCTGTGTTTGATTGATCAGTGGACAGACTAAAACAATGTTGACTCTGCTTAATTGCTTAAGCCTGTGGGTGAAGCTTAAGTGTTAAGGAACTAAAACCATACTTGAAGGTTCTGTAATAAAAAGACCTAAATTCTAGTTGAATCAATGTGTAGAAATCTTGTAAGTGCCGAGGTATTTTAAAGTACTTTAAAAAAAAAATCTATTGTCAACTTAGAGCTAGTGTTATCTGAGATAAATCGGATATATAAAATATCCCACAAATTGGCAAATACATAACATTCCTCAGAGGTTCAGGTGGGAGAATTGCTCCCTGAACATCCTGGGTGATATGGCTTTCTATTGAGAGCCCTTCACCCGCTTCCCCATCACCTCACCCTACCCTCCTCCCTCTTCCAGCAGCTTGTTCTGCTCTGCATGACCTCAGTTCATTCTCCAAATCATGCTTTATTTCAAGGGATTTCTTTTTTATTCGTTTGTGGGATGTGGGCATTGCTGGTTATGCCAGCATTTAATGCCCATCCCTAATTGCCCTGTTAGGTCATTTCAGAGGGCATTAAGAGTCAACCACATTGCTGTGGGTCTGGAGTCACATGTAGGCCAGACCAGATAAGATCAGCAAATTTACTTCCCTGAAGAATATTAGTGAATCAGGTGTTTTTTTTTAAACAATTGGCAATGGTTTCATGGTCATTAGACTAGCTTTTAAACTCCAGATTTATTAATTGAATTCAAATTTCACCATCTGCAGTGGTGAGATTCAAACCCATGACCCCAGAGCATTAGTCTGGGCTCTGGATCATTAGTCCAATGACATTACCACTATGCCATTGCCTACTAGTGCACCCATGTCTGAAAGCAACTGGTTTGTGCAGAAGTCTTGAAGCCAGCAAAAAGTTTCTCAGAACCTGCTATACCACTCCCCACTAAGTTGTGCAACTTAAAACTACTATAGAAAGCACCAAACACATGTAGAGTCGTAATAACATCCAGAAGAAATCAACCAATAACTAACTTGTAGGTAGTTGATGATCCCTTTAAATAGCACTGGTGAAATGGGGTGGATCTCCTTTATGCTGCTGAACACGTGTTCAGCTGTAAGAGGTTAAGAAAGGGCATTAGCTGATGCTGAGTGACATCATGATCTGCCTACTCCGCATACTTCTGGTAGATGTGCACCGTGTGCACACAAAAACCTGCACCATAGAATATGGAAAAAGAGGAGGAGTAGGCCATTTGCCGCTTCGAGCCTGCTCCACAATTCATTATGATCATGGCTGATCATCCAACTCAGTAGCCTGTTCTGGCTTTCGCCACATACCCTTTGATCCCTTTAAACCCAAGAGCTATATCTAACTCCTTTTTGAAAACATACAATGTTTTGGCCTCAACTGCTTTCTGTGGTAGCGAATTCCACAGGCTCACCACTCTCTGGGTGAAGAAATTTCTCCTCATCTCAGTCCTGAAAGGTTTACCCTGTATCCTTAGACTATGACCCCTGGTTCTTAAATCCCCCACCATCGGGAACATCCTTCCTGCATCTACCCTGTCAAGTCCTGTTCGAATTTTATAGGTTTCTATGAGATCCCCCCCTCACTCTTCTGAACTCCAGCGAATATAATCCTAACCGAATCAATCTCTCCTCATACGTCAGTCCCACCATCCCAGGAATCAGTCTGGTAAACGTTTGCTGCACTCCCTCTATAGCAAGAACATCCTTCCTCAGATAAGGAGACCAAAACTGCACACAATATTCCAGGTGTGGCCTCACCAAGGCCCTGTATAATTGCAGCAAGACATCCCTGCTTCTGTACTCAAATCATCTCGCTGTGAAGGCCAACATACCATTTGCCTTTTTTACCGCCTGTTGCACCTGCATGCTTACCTTCAGCGACTGGTGTACGAGAACACCCAGGTCTTACTGCATATTCTGCTCTCTGTTTATAGCCGTTCAGATAATAATCTGTCTTCCTATTTTTGCTATCAAAGTGGATAACCTCACATTTATCCACATTCTACTGCATCTGCCATGCATTTGCCCACTCACTCAACTTGTCCAAATCACCCTGAAGCCTCTCTGCATCCTCCTCACAACTCACGCTCCCACCCAGTTTTGGGTCATCTGCAAATGTGGAGATATTACATTTAGTTCCCTCATCTGAAAGTCCAAATAAACCACATCCACTGGCTCCCCCTCATCAGCACTACAAGCTACATCCTTGAAGAATTCTAGTAGATTTGTTAAGCATGATTTCCCTTTCGTAAATCCATGCTGACTCTGCCTGATTCTACCACTGTTCTCCAAGTGCTCCGATATAAAATCTTTGATAATGGACTCTAGAATTTTCCCCACTACCGACGTCAGGCTGACTGGTCTATAATTCCCTGCTTTCTCTCTACCTCCCTTTTTAAATAGTGGGGTTATATTAGCTACCCTCCAATCTGTAGGAACTGTTCCAGAGTCTATAGAATCTTGAAAGATGACCACCAATGCATCCACTATTTCCAGGGCCACGTCCTTAAGTACTCTGGGATGCATACCATCAGGCCCTGGGGATTTATCGGCCTTCAATCCCATCAATTTCCCCACCACCATTTCTCTACTAATACTGATACCAACATGGCATCATGTCCAATTCACCCCAAAACTGTGCACACGCGCAACAGATGCCATTTTGGAGCTCGAAGGGCACTTTTGGCGTCCAAAAAATGGTCACTTAGCAAGCCCAATTTCCTGCCCCTCCAATCCCCATGTTTTAGCAATTTTCTGCACCAAAAAATGTCACCTAACCTCTCCTTTTGGTGAAATTAAATTTATGCTAGTCACTGACAAACTGGCCAGTAGAAATGCTTTGTCTTGATTTGCCTTATCAAAACCCTCCATAATTTTTGAAGACCTCTATCAGGTTGCCTCTTCATCCTGTAATGTGTAATATCACTGCAAAACTTTCAAAACCCTTTCCACTCTCTTGTCCATCCTAAAGCTACAATACGACTATAATTTCTTCTTCCTCCTCCTCATATACACACTGGGTCTGCTACACAAACACATTCGTTCCCAGAACCTCAGCATTGTGGGCTTCAACTTCTCCCTCACTCTCTCCCCCCACCTACTATATTCAAGGCTTATAAAACTCAAGCTTGGTGTCACCTAATCACTACTCCCTTCTGGACCTAATTTTCACAGTTTCAGTATTTGTGATGCTCTGCCCTGGATCTTTACAGCTGTGGCTGAGTGAGTAACACTCTCAGCCTCTGCACCAGAATATTGTGGGTTCAAGTCCCACTCCAGAGATTTGGCACACAATCTAGATTGGCACTCGTGCTGCCCTTCAGCTAAGGTGGCAAACTGTGCTACTTGGATATATATGATCTTTTGGTACTATCTTGAAGGGGAGGTCTCCCTCATGTTCTGGCCAACATTTATCCCTCACTCAGGATTATCTGGCCATTACCTCAGTGCTGTTCATGGGAGCATGCTGTGTGTAAATTGTCTGCTTGCTTCCTACATTATAAGAGTGACAATGCTTCAGCAAGTGCTGTACTGGCTGTAAAGCATTTTGAAACGTTCTGAGGTTGTGCATGGCACTATACATATGTAAGTCTTTCCTTTTTCTACCTTTTAACCTTGGGCTTCCCAATTTTAAAAAAATTAGCTGATATACTAGGAAAATTCTTAGTGATTAACTTCATTCCTTGCTGATCTCCTGTGGTCCCAAAAAGTAATCTGATCGGTTTTGCTTTCCATTTGTCAATGGTTTCTGTGTTCACATCAGTAATCTGTGCACAGTCTAAAGCACGATGAAGAAAAATATCCTCTTGTGTCTTCACAGATCAGCAGACCGTGTTCAGGCAAGAAGCATCAGCAATTCAGTAAGTGAGGAGGGGGAAGAGGCTGATTATCACTGCTAGTCAATGCTGATGATAGATCCATGGACTGCAACACACGCACAGTCACGGCTCATTATAAAGGGCATTATCTTCAGATAGGGCCCGAGAGGGACAAAACATCTTCTTCCCTTATCCTTCACAATTATTGCACAGTCTGGCTGGGCAAGGTTAGCTGTGCCTGCGAACGCAAGACTCAAACTGAAATAAGCTTGGTGTCAGTCTAAATAACTGCCAGCTGAGGCTGTGTTCCTTTCTGTGTGGTTTGCACTTTATCGATATGGCTTCAGCCTTGCTCAATGTCGCCTTCTCCTTTTTCTTTGTTCTTAATGCCCTGCTTCCCCTTGGAAGCATCAACCCCAATAGAGAGAGAAAGTTCTGCAGGTGCTGGCCACCCTCAAGTGCCAGGTGCAAGTGCTCATAATCTGTGTGGCAGCCTTAGAGAGTGTCAGCAAACAACTCAACTGGGGTGGGAAGCACAATGCCATCCTCACCCCTTAACCATACTCTGCTGTCTTCTCAACTAGGGACGGAGGTGGTGGACAATGCTCAGGAAGGGCAAGGTGGCCCCTGAATAATTGCTGTTCCCCAAATGAGCCGAGTGGTTAGTAACCTAGAACTCGAGGCGAAGGTATTGGTCGACTTCAGAGCCATTACTCAGAGTACCAAGTCTCCAGGCGTGTGCACATTTCCCGCTGGAATTGCACCCCTGCCACATTGGGGTAAGGACTAAAATAAGTATCCTTTACCCACGCCTAAAACAAGCAAAAATGGGGTCTAATGCTTGTTCTGAGATACCCTCTTGCAGTGAGGAAATCAGGCCCAAGAATTGCCTGCTGCGCCCAATCCAAGAAGGCAAGTAGTTCCCAAGTGTGGAACTGAGTGGAGCAGGAGTGTTCCTCCTGACCCCACGTTAAAGGACTGATCACTGCTTCCTGCACCTCCCCCTACCCATCACCACTGCTCCCAGCCCCCGATCTCTCTCCCTCCTGGTCCACGCGATTCCTGGGCATGCCTCTGAACTCTGAAACCATTTTGGTTTTGATGCACTAACAGTCAGGATATTAGACTAATACATCACCTAAAGGACAGCACCTCTGAAAATGCAGTGCTTCCTCAGAGTTTGGTTGAAACTAATAACCTGGGCCACGGTTACTGGCAACTGAGCCAAGCTGACACACATTGTTAATAGGAGGACATGGCTTCAAACTAGTTTACAGGCTGCAATCGCTCATTCTGTCAGGTGCTAATTTTGCTCGGTGGGGAATGTGCTTGTGGAAGATAACGTGGACTTCACTGTAGACAGGCAGGAAAGAGGAGAAAACAGTGAACAAGTTAACCTGGGCCATTCATACACCCACTTGCTATTAAAACAGTTTTGGTAAAGTTCAGGAAGAGGTTTGGTTCACTTCCTTAACATCCACCCTTAGTTGGGTGGATTAAACCCTTCATCGAACTTACATATTTAAACGGCAGTGATCACAAGCCAGGGATAGAGTCACTGATAGGAGAGTTGGCATGCTGAGAGAAAGATACTGATTGATCACAAAAGAATTCTGCTAGTCAGTGCTTATACTTCTAACAGGGATCAATGTCCCATTTACAGTTGTGCTGCCTCCTGCTTATCTTAATTAAGGAATGCCAGGGACTGAAATCTAACCTATTGAGAGATTTAATGCTGGCAATCTCCCTTTAGCACTGGGACAATACCAAAGCATTTCAGGGGGCAACGACAAATCTGAACTGGCCAATCCTAGTAGGAGAGATCCAAACCTAGCATTCGAGTCTCAGAATACTTACTCACAAACTGATTGAACTTGACCTTTAAACCCAAGGTCGAGGGCTTCTCACTCAGGAAGTGGCGACAGTGACTGAAATTCCTGGGACTAGCGAGGCCAGTGAAAGTCAAAGATTAAGAACACTCCCCAGTGATTCTGGGAATCTGCTCCATTTGCATTGACTATCTCAATTTCAATGATTGGGGGAACCAGGGAGGAGGGCCATGTTGAGGAGATGTGACAAAGAACAATCCCAGGCTTCATGGGAAATTGCATCTGATCCACCTGCTGCTTGGCCCAATGGAAGCTACGCCTGCTAAGAGCAGGAAGAGGTTCCATTATAGGACTAGCAAAGGCTCCAAAGTGCGGGAGGGCATAGGTAATTAATCCTGGCTGGCATCGATTACCTGGCTCAGGTGGTTGACAGCTACTTGGGCTGCCTGCGTTGCATCAGAGCATCATGGTGTCCCCTGACAATAGTTGGAAACTTGTCCTGAACATGGCAATGTCTCCATCCCCAGGTTTTGCCAGAGACAGTTGGGAGGTTTGGAGCAGCGCCCTAACCCCCACACACCAGGAATATTTGGCAAGGGTATTGGAACGAAGGTTGAGAGATGTAGTAAAGATACAGATCAACTGTGATCTAATCAAATGCTGGAACAGGCTTGAAGGGATGAATGGTCTTCTCTTGTTCCTATGTAACTAAACCCAGAAATTCCTAAATAGTGAAGGATAAAGGGTCCTTTCCTATGCAATATTTCTTTTAGCAAGTGACATTTTATGCGGCTTTTATTCATAATGTGGGAGACTTGATCATTTTTTGACCAACAGTATTTTAGTTGTCAAAGGCAGTTCTCTGGCATGTGACTAAGGTTGTTGTTTTGGGGTGTGTTGTTTTGCAATTAAACATCTGTATGTTGCTCCCCTTGTATCTATAGATGTTGCCTAGGCCCAAGTGAAAACAATCATTCCCAGCTTCTACAGAGCATGTAGCACAGGTGAGACGTTAAACTGAGGCCCTGTCGGCCTTCTCAGGTGGATGAAAATATTCCACGCCAATATTTTGAAGAGCATGGGAGTTCTCCCTGGTGTCTTTATCCCTCAATCAACATCACAACAGATTAACTAGCCATTTATCTCATAGCTCTTTGTAGGACTTTGCTGTGCATAAATTGGTTGCCACAATTCCTACATGACTACAGTGATTACACTTCAAAAGTACTTCATTGACTGTAAAGCACATTGGGACATCTTGAGGTTGTGTAAGGTACTATATAAATGTAAATCTCTTTCTTTTCACTGTTTGTGAGCCATTACTAATGTAAAACTGCTGCCAGGTTTGCCTACAGTTTTTTTTAAATTCTTCTCATGGGATGTGGGTTTTGCTGGCAAAGCCAGCATTTGTTGCCCATCCTTAATTGCCCTCAACAATTGAATGGCTTGTTAGGCCATTTCAGAGAGCAGTTAAGAGTCGACCACATTACTGTGGGTTTGGAGTCACACGTAGGCCAGACCAGGTAAAGAGGGCAGATTTCCTTCCCTAAAGGATATTAGTGAACCAGGTGGATTTTTACAAAAATTGATGATAGTAATGTGGACATGAAACTGAGACTAGCTTTCAATTCCAGATTTTTATTAATTAATTGAATTTAAATTCCACCAGCTGCCGTAGTGGGATTTGAACCCATGTCCCCAGGACATTAGCTTGGTCCTCTGGATTATTAGTTCAGCAACATTACCACAACACCACCTCCCCCACGTAACATCGCACTTCTAATGTAATTCGTTATGTGAAGTGCTTTGAGAGGCTCCAACATGATAACTCACTGTCTAAATGTAACAACAGAAATGAACTAACAACTCCCAGTAACAAGGAACCACTACTAATGATGTATAATTGTACCTCCCTACTGTTTGACTAATTGGACGTGAAATCTAGATGCGGAATCAAAGAAAGGGACAAGATAATTGCCTATCAGCTGAAGCTCAATTGGACTTGAAGCAGCTTATGCCTGTCACAAAGCAAATTGCCCTCTGCAGCACTGACTGAAATAAGTGTTTCACAATCAGTCTCTGGTTTAAAACATTGCTACAAATCTGTGAAAGAATCTGATTGCAGGGTGCAAGAACATCCTGTAATTGATTTTTCTTTGGTTCCTCCGACCAAATAGACAGAGCCTCCTGACCAAATGTCTACGTCAGCAAAATAGGTTGCATCTGGAGTACTGTGTTCAGTTCTAGGCACCACACCTCAGGAAAGATATATTGGCCTTGTATCAGAATGATACTAGGCCTAACAAGATTAAATTATGACGACAGTTTGCATAGACTATGCTTATATTCTTTCTGGCATAGAAGATTAAGGATAATTTAATTGAGGTCTTTAAGATACGTTTCTCTCCATCTACCCTATTTCCTCTGACAGCGAGTCTAGAACAAGGGGCATAATCTCAAAATTAGAATGAGGCCTTCGGGGGTGATTTTAGGAAGCAATTCTTCACAAAGTGTAGTGGAAATCTGGAACTCTCCCAAAAAGCTCGAGGTTGGGCGTCAACTTACAATTTCAAAACGGAGATCGATCGATTTATGTTAGGCAATAGTATTAAGAGTTACAGTACCCGGGGGGGGGGGGGGGGGGGGGTGGTAAATGAAGTTAAGGTACAGATCAGCCATGATCGAACTGAAGTGCAGAACAGGTTCAAGTGGCTGAATGTCCTCCTTCTGTTCCTATGTTCCTAGACAAAGCCATGCATTCTCCATCACTGGTAAAATTGGGTACTTGATTGCTGAGACTACTGAAAATACCTCAATCTCACCAAACTCATTATAGGTTTTACAGATGCCAAAACATTTTTTTCAAAACTTTTGTTTAAATCATTTAGCTGTTATTTTAACAGATAAATCCCAAAATTACTGGTGATAGAGAATATTAGAAAGGGAAAAAGAACATCCATTCAAAAAGCACCTTTCACGACCTCAGGATGTGTGATTAATGACCAATTAAGTACGATTTTTTTTTGAACTGTAGAGAAACAATTTGCACACAGCAAGGTCCCCCAAAGACCTAAGAGATAAATAGCTGGTTACTCAGTGTTAGTGATGTTGGTTGAGGAATAAATATTGGGCAGGACTCTCTCTTTTTCCCCCTGCTTTTCTGTGAAATATTGTCATGGTACCTTTTACATCCAGCTGAGAGGATGGGGGGAGTGGGTCATCCATTAGTGTTGTGGAATGACCAAAGCCAGGCATTCGTTATTTGACCAGTGGATTGCTTGCGTGTGGAGGAAGTTATAGTTGCTCCTTCATCCTAAACGGCCTAGCAAGCCACTCAGGTGTGCCAAACCGCTAGAGAAAAGTCTAAAGGAATGAACATACGAATTAGGAGCAGGAGTAGGCCACTTGGCCCCTCGAGCCTGTTCCAGCATTCAGCAAGATTATGGCTGATCAGATTGTATCAACTCCACATTCCCGCCTACCCCTAATAGCCTTCCGCCCCCTTGCTTATCAGGAATCTACCTACCTCCGCCTTAAAAATATTCAAAGACTCTGGAACTCTCTTCCTCAAAAAGCAGTGGAAGCAAAGACTCACGACCCTCTCAGAGAAAAAACTTCTCATCTCTGTCTTAAATGGGTGACCCCTTATTTTTAAACAGTAACCCTAGCTCTAGATTCTCTCATAAGGGGAAACATCCTTTCCTCATCCACCATGTCACAGAATCTTGCTAGTTTCAACCTCTTACTCTTCTAAACTCCAGCGGCTATAAGCCTAGCCTGTCCAACCTTTCCTCACAAGAGAACCCGTCCATTCCAGGTGTTAGTCTAGTAACCCGGACAAACTACCCAAAATCAACCTCGGCACCGGAAACGATGACAACAAAACCAGCCCCGTCAATCCTGCAAAGTCCTCCTCACGAACATCTGGGGGCTGGTGCCAAAGTTGGGAGAGCTGTCCCACAGACTAGACAAGCAACAGCCTGACATAGTCATACTCACATATCTTACAGACAATGTCCCAAACACCGCCATCACCATCCCACTGACCAACCAGAGGTGGTGGCACAGAGGCAAGAGAGAGTTGCCCTGGAAGTCCTCAACATTGACTCCGGACCCCATGAAGTCGCAAGACTCCATGTCAAACATGGGCTTGGAAACCTCCTGCTGATTATCACCTACTGCCCTCCCTCAGCTGATGAATCAGTACACCACAATGTTGGACACCACTTGGAGGAAGCACCGAGGGTGGCAAGGGCACAAAATGTACTCTGGGTGTGGGACCTCAACGTCCATCACCAAGAGTGGCTCGGTAGCACCACTACTGACCGAGCTGGTTGAATCCTAAAAGGACATAGCTGCTAGACCGGGTCTGCGGCAGCCAACAAGAGGGAAAAACCTACTTGACCTCATCCTCACCAATCTACCTGTCACAGATGCATCTGTCCATGATGATACTGGTAGGAGTGACCATCACAGTCCTTGTGGAGACAAAGTCCTGTCTTCACATTGAGGATACCTCCATCGTGTTGAGTGACACTACCACCTAAATGGGATAGATTTTAAACAGATCTAGCAACTCAAAACTGTGCATCCATGAGGCACTGTGGGCCAACAGCAGCAGCAGATATTGTACTCAACCACAATCTGTGACCTTGCGCCCCGAGATATCCCCCACTCTACCATTACCATCAAGCCGGGGGATAAATCCTGGTTCAATGAAGAGTGCAGGAGGGCATGCCATGAGCAGCGTCAAGTGTACCTCAAAATGAGGTGTCAAGCTGGTGAAGCTACAACACAGGACTATATGCTTGCCAAACAGCAGAAGCAGCATGCGATAGACAGAACTAAGCGATCCGATGACCAACGGATCAGATCAAAGCTCTGCAGTCCTGCCACATCCGGTTGTGAATGGTGGTGGGCAATTAAACAACTAACCAGAGGAGGAGGGTCCACAAATATTCCCATCCTCAGGGGGGAGTCCAGCAGGTTAGTGAAAAAGACAAGGCTGAAGCATTTGTATCTATCACAGCCTTCTCCTGAGGTCCCCAGCATCACAGATGCCAGTCTTAAGCCAATTCGATTCACTCCACGTGATATCAAGAAACAGCTGAAGGCACTGGATACTGCAAAGGCTGTGGGCCCTGACAACATTCCTGCAATAGTAATGAAGACTTGTCTTCCAGAACTGGCTATGCCCCTAGTCAAGTTGTTCCAATACAGCTCCAACATTGGCATCTATCTGACAATGTGGAAAATTGCCCAGGTGCATCCTGTACATAAAAAGCAGGAAAAATCCAAAGTGGCCAATTACCACCCCATCAGTCTACTCTCAATCAGCAAAGTGATGGAAGAGGTCGTCAACGTGCTATCAAGTGGCACTTACCCGGCAATAACTTGCTCACTGATGCTCAGTTTGCGTTCTGCCAGGGCCACTCAGCTCCAGACCTCATTACAGCCTTGGTTCAAACATGGACAAAAGAGCTGAATTCAAGAGGTGAGGTGAGAGTGACTGCCCTCGACAACAAGGCAGCATTTGACTGAGTGTGGCATCAAGGAGCCTGAGAAAAACTGGAATTAATGGGAATCAGGGAGAAAGCTCTCCACTGATTGGAGTTGTACCTAGCACAAAGGCGTGGTTGTTGGAGGTCAATCATCTCAGATCCACGACATCACTCCAGGAGTTCCTTAGGGTAGTGTCCTTGGCTCAACCATCTTCAGCTATTTCAACAATGACCTTTCCTCCAACATAATGTCACAAGTGCGAATGTTCGCTGATGATTGCACAATTCGTGACTCCTCAGATATTGAAACAGTCCAAGTCCATATGTAGCAAGACCTGGACAACATTAAGGCTTGGGTTGATAAGTGGCAAGTTACATTCGTGCCACATAAGAGCCAGGCAATGACCATCTCCAACAACAGAAAATCCAACCATGTCCCTTTGACATTCAATGGCATTACCATCAGTGAATTCCCCCAATATCAACATCCTGGGGGTTACCATTGACCAGAAAGTGAACTGGATCAGCCATATAAATACTGTGGCTACAAGCACAGGTCATAAACTGGGAATTCTGTGGCAGGTAACTCACCTCCTGACTCCCTAAAGCCTGTCCACCATCTACAAGGTGCAAGTCAGGAGTGTGATGGAATACTCTCCACTTGCCTGGATGAGTGCAGCTCCAACACTCGAAGCTCGACACCATCCAGGACAAAGCATCCCACTTTACTGGCACCCCATCCACCACCTTCAACATTCACACCCTCCACCACCAGCGCACAGTGGTGCATCTACAAGATGCACTGCAGCAACTCACCAACGCTCCTTCAACAGAACCTTCCAAACCCATAACCTCTACCACCTAGAAGAACAAGGGCAGCAGAAGCATGAGAACACCATCACCTGCAAGTTCCCCTCCAAACAACACACCATCCTGACTTGGAACTATATCATTGTTCCTTCACCATCACTGGGTCAAAATCCTGGAACTCCCTTCCTAACAGCACTGTGGGTATACCTACACCACATGGACTGTAGAGGTTCAAGAAGGCAGCTCACCACCTTCACAAGGGCAATTAGGGATGGGCAATAAATGCAGGCCTAGCCAGTGAAGCCCACATCCTCTGAAAGAATAAATAAAAATAAATAAACCCTTGCTCCCCACCACCCTCCACAATGTTTAATGAAAATTGGCACCTACGGTCCCAAAGTTTTAATGTTTTCTGCATGTTTAACAAAGTGGTCACACCGCAGATTAAGAGCGTACAGGCAGAGACAGAATGGGTGACCGTTAGGTGGTCTAGAAAGACCAGGCAGGTAGTGCAGGAGTCCTCTGAGTCTATCTCACTCACTAATCAGTTTTCGGTTTTGGATACAGGTGAGGGCAATGGTTCATCAGAGGAATGTAGCAAGAGCCAAGTTTGTGGCACCAGAAGTGGCTCAGCTACACAGGTGGGAAGGAAGAAGAGTGGAAGGGCAATAGTGGTAGGTGATTCTATAATGAGGGGAACAGACTGGTGTTACTGTAGCTGTCGACATGACTCCAGGATGGTGTGTTGCCTCCCTGGTGCCAGGTTCAAAGATGTCATGGAATGGCTGCAGGACATTCTTTCAGGGGAGGGTGAACAGCCAGAAGTCATGGTCCACATTGGCACCAATGACAGATAGAAAGAGGGATGAGGTCCTGAAAGCAGAATTCAGGGAGTTAGGAAGGAGATTGAAAAGCAGGACTTATAAGGCAGTAATCATAGGATACCTCTCAGTACCACGTGCGAGTGAAAATAGAAATAGGAAGATTAAGCGAATGAACATGTGGCTGGAAAAATGGTGTAGGAGGGAGGGCTTTAGATTCCTGGGCATTGGGATCTGTTCTGGGGCAGGTGGGACCTGCACAAGATGGACGGGGTACACCTGAACAGGACCAGGACTAATATCCTCGCGGGGAGATTTCCCCATGCTGTTGGGTTTAAATTAGCTTGTCAGGAGGTTGGGAATCTGAGAGAATTCAGATAGGAGAAAACAAAGCTGGTTACAGGAAGTAGAAAAGCTGTGAATGAAAGTGGAAAGCAGCAGAAACAAATGCTAGAACCAACTAGGGTCAAAATATAGAACAGCGTTAAAAAGGTCGAATTAAAAGGCACTATCTGAATGCACCAGCATTTGCAACAAGATAGGTGAGTTGATGGCGCAAGTAGAAGTCAACGGGTATGATTTAATTGCCATTTCGGAGACATAGCTGCAGGGTGACCAAGACTGGGAACTGAATATTAAAGGATATTAGACATTTAGGTAGGACAGGCAAAAAGAAAAAGGAGGTGGGGTACTGCTGATAATAAGGGATGGGATCAGTGCATTAGTGAGAGAGGATCTTCGATCGGAAGAACAGGATGTAGAATCTGTTTGGGTGGACCTAAGAAACAGCAAGGGGCAACAATTATTGGTAGGAGTGGTTTATTGGCCACCAGTCGTGGTAATGTAGAGCATTGTATAAATCAGGAAACTAGAAGCATATGTAACAAGGGCAATGCAGTAATCATACGAACATACATATGAATTAGGAGCAGGAGTAGGCCACTCAGCCCTTTGAGCCTGCTCTGCCATTCAATATGTTCATGGCTGAACTGATTACTCCACATTTCCACCTACCCCCAATAACTTTTCACCCCCTTGCTTATCAAGAATCTATCTACCTCGGCCTTAGAAATATTCAAAGACTCTGCTTCCACCCGCTTTTGAGGAAGAGAATTCCAAAGACTCACGACTCTGAGACAAACAATTTCTCCTCATCTCTGTCTTAAATGGCCAACCCCCTATTTTTAAACAGTGATCCCTAATTCTAGATTCTACCACAAAGGGAAACATCCTTCCCACATCCACCCTGTCAAGACCCCTCAGGAGCTTATATGCTTCAATCAAGTCGCCTGTTGCTCTTCTAAATTCCAGCGATACAAGCCTAGCCTGTCCAATCTTTCCTTAAGACAGCCCGCCCATTCCAGGTATTTGTCCAGTAAACCTTCTCTGTACTGCCTCCAATGCATTTACATCCTTCCTCTTGAAGTCCCAAGCATAGGATCATAGGAAGATAGGAACAGGAGTAGGCCATTCAGCCACTCGAGCCTGTCCCGCCATTCAATGAGATCATGGCTGATCCACGGCCTAACTCCATATACCTGCCTTTGGCCCATATCCCTTAATATCTTTGCTCAACAAATATCTATCTATTTCAGATTTAAAATTAACTGTTCTCGGTTCAACTTTTGTTTGTGGGAGAGAGTTCCAAACCTCTACCACCCTTTGTGTGAAGAAGTGCTTCCCAACATCTCTCCTGAACGGTCTGATCCTAATTTTTAGACTATGCCCCCAACCAGTGGAAATAGTTTGTCTTTATCTAGCCTGTCTTTTCCTGTTAATATCTTGAAGACTTCGATCAGATCACCCCTTAACCTTCTAAATTCTAGTGAAAACAGGCCTAATATGTGTAATCTCTCCTCGTAACTTAACCCCTGTAGACCAGGTATCATTCCTGTAAACCTACGTTGCACTCCCTCCAAGGCTAATACATCCCTCCTAAGGTGTGGTGCCCAGAACTGCTCACAGTACTCCAAGTGGGGTCCAATCACAGATGCCAGTCATCAGTCAATTCGATTCACTCCACGTGATATCAAGAAACGACTGACTGCACTGGATACTGCAAAGGTTATGGGCCCTGACAACATTCTGGAAATAGTACTGAAGACCTGTGCTTCAGAACTTGCCACACCCCTAAACAAGCTGTTCCAGTTCAGCTACAATACTGGTATCTAGCCAGCAATGTGAAAAATTGCCCAGGTATGTCCTGTACACAAAAAGCAGGACAAGTCCAACCCAGCCAATTACCGCCCCATCAGTCTACTCTCAAATCATCAGTAAAGTGATGGAAGGTGTCGTCGACAGTGCCAACAAGTGGCACTTGATTAGCAATAACCTGCTCAGTGACACTCAGTCTGGGTTTCGTCATAGCAACTCAGCTCCTGACCTCATTACAGCCTTTGTTCAAACATGGACTGATGAGCAGAACTCAAGAAGTGAGGTGAGAGTGACTGCACTTTACATTAAGGCAGCAGTTCACCAAGTATAGAGTTAAGGAGCCCCAGCAAAACTGGAGTCAATGGGAATCAAGGGGAAAAGTCTCCACTGGTTGGAGTCATACCTAGCACAAAGGAAGATCGTTGCGGTTGTTGGAGGTAAATCATCTGAGCTCCAGGACACCACTGCAAGAGTTCCTCAGGGTAGTGTCCTGGGCCCAACCATCTTCAGCTGCTTTATCAATGACCTTCCTTCAATCATAAAGGTCAGAAATGGGGATGTTCGCTGATGACTGCACAATGTTCAGCAGCATTCGTGACTCCTCAGATACTGAAGCAGTCAGTGTAGAAATGCAGCAAGACCTGGACAATATCCAGTCTTGGGCTGATAAATGGAAAGTCACATTCGTGCCACATAAGTGCCAGGCAATGACCATCTCCAACAAGAGAGAATCTAACCATCTACCCTTGACATTCAATGGCATTACGATCACTGAATTCCCCACTATCAACATCCTGGAGGTTACCATTGACCAGAAACTGAACTGGAGTAGCCAAACAAATATCGTGCCAACAAGAGCACGTCAGAGGATAGGAATCCTGCGGTGAGTAACTCACTTCCAGACTCCCCAAAGTCTGTCTACCATCTACAAGGCACAAGTCAGGAGCGTGATGGAGTACTCTCCACTTGCCTGGATTGTGTGCGGCTCCATTTTCACCTATCTCGATTTACCCCTCCATGATTTAGACGTGCCCGATTTACACCCATCCTGATTTGAACAGCACACAAGAGGCTCGACACCATCCAGGACAAAGCAGCCCACTTGATTGGCACCCCATCCACAAGTCACTCCTTCCACCACCGACGCACAGTGGCAGCAGTGTGTACCATCTACAAGATGCACTGCAGCAACGCACCAAGGCTCCTTAGACAGCACCTTCCAAACCCGCGACCTCTACCAACTAGAAGGACAAGGGCAGCAAATGCATGGGAACACCACCACCTGCAAGTTCCCCTCCAAGCGACACACCATCCTGACTTGGAACTATATCGCTGTTCCTTCATTGCCGCTGGGTCAAAATCCTGGAACTCCCTTCCTAACAGCACTGTGTGTGTCCCTACCCCACATGGACTGCAGCTGTTCAAGAAGGCAGCTCACCATCACCTTCTCAAGGGCAATTAGCAATGGGCAATAAATACTGGCCTGGCCAGCGACGTCCACATCCCATGAATGAATAAAAATAGTAAAGGAGACCTGTACTGTACACAGTACTCCTGATGTGGTCTCACCAATGCCCTTTATAGCTGAAGCATAACCTCCCTACTTTTGTATTTAATTCCCCTTGTGATAAACGATAACATTCTGTTAGCTTTCCTAATTGCGTGCCGTACCTGCATACTAACCTTTTGATATTCATGCACTAGGACACCCAGATCCCTTTACTTCTCAGAGCTCTGCAGTCTCACCATTTAGATAATCTGCTTCTTTTTTATTCTTCCTGCCAAAGTAGACAATTTCACACTTTCCCACATTATCCTCCATTTGCCAGGTCTTTGCCCATTCACTTAACCTATCTATATCCCTTTGTAGCCCCCTTATGTCCTCTTCTCAAGTTACTTTCCTACCTATCTTTGTGTCATCAGCAAATTTAGCAACCATACCTTCAGTCCCTTCACCCAAGTCATTTATATAAATTGGAAAAAGTTGAGGCCCCAGCACAGATCCCTGTGGCACACCACTCGTTACATCTTGCCAGCCAGAAAATGATCCATTTATGCCTACCCTCTATTTCCTGTTAGCTAGCCAAACGTCTATCCATGCCAATATGTTACCCCCTCCACCATGAGCTTTTATTTTCTTCAATAATCTTTAATGTGGCACCTTATCAAATGCCTTCTGGAAATCTAAATACAATACATCCACCGGTTCCCCTTTATCCACAGCACATGTAACTTCCTCAAAGAGCTCCAACAAATTGGTTAAACATGATTTCCCTATCACAAAACCATGTTAACTCTGCCTGATTACCTTGAATTTTTCTAAATGCCCTGCTATAACGTCTTTAATAATAGCTTCTAACATTTCCCCTAAGACGGATCTTATTGCTAACTGGCCTGCAGTTTCTTGCTGTCTGTCCCCCTCCCGTTTTGAATAAAAGGAGTTACATTCACTATTTTCCAATCTAACAGAACCTTCCCCGAATCTAGAGTATTTTGGAAAATTAAAACTATCGCATCAACTATCTCACAAGCCACTTCTTTTAACACCCCATGAAGAAGTCCATCAGGACCTGGGGACCTATCAGCCCGCAGCTCCAACAATTTGTTCAGCACAGCTAATACTGGGATGTTACTCGTATCCTCAATAGTGAAGACCAATGCACAATATCTGTTCAATTCATCTGCCATCTCCTTATTATCCATTATTAATTCCCCAGAATCACTTTCTATAGGACCAACGCTCACTTTGTTAACACTTTTCTTTTTAAAATATCTATAGAAACCCTTACTATCTGTCTTTATATTTCTAGCTAGCTTTCTCTCGTTCTCTAATTTTACCTTCCTTATCAATCTTTTAGTCATTGTTTGCTGTTTTTTATTTTCTGACCAATCTTCTGACCTGCCTCCCAGCTTTGTGCAATTAAATGCTTTTTCTTTAAGTTTGATACTATCTTTAACTGTTTTATTTAACCACGAATGGCAGGTCCCACCCTTGGAATTTTTCTTTCTTGTTGAAATGTATCTATTCTGTGTATTCTGAAATATCCCCTTAAATGTCTGCCACTGCATCTCTATTGACCTATCCCTTAACCTGATTTGCCAGTTCACTTTAGCTAGCTCTGCTTTGATGTCCTCATAATTGCCCTTATTTAAGTTTAAAATACTAGTCTTGGACCCACTCTTCTCTCCCTCAAACTGATGGTAAAATTCAATCATATTATGATTGCTGCTACCTAGGGACACCTTAACTATGAGGTCATTAATTAATCCGATCTCATTGCACAATACCAAGTCTAGTATGGCCTGCTCTCTGATTGGCTCCAAAATGTATTGTTCCAAGAAATTATCCCAAAAACATTCTATGTACTCCTCATCTGGGCTATCTCTGCCCATCTGATTTTTCCAGTCTATATGTAGATTAAAATCCCCCATAATTATCGCTGTACCTTTCTGACAAGCTCCCATTATTTCTTCCTTCATACCCCATCCTATAGTGTCGTTAATGTTAGGTGGCTTGTACACCACTCCCTCAAGTGACTTCTTACCTTTATAATTTCTCATCTCTACCCTAACTGCTTCTACATCCCGGTCTCCTGAACTTAGGTCATCCCTCACGATTGTGCTAATACCATCATCAATTAACAGAGCTACCCCTCTACCTTTTCCGAGCTTCCTGTCCTTCCTAACTGCCATGTGCCCTTCAATATTCAGGTCCCAATCCATGTTATTCTGCAACCATGTCTCTGTAATGGCCATCAGATTGTACTTATTTATTTCTATCTGTGCACTTAGTTCATGGATCATGGATGACTTAAATCTACATATAGACTGGGCAAATCTAATGAGCATCAATGCTGCTCATAATCTGCAGAAGACGCCTCAGAAAGCATGGCATAAACTTCATGAGCTCTGCCCATCAACCTGCTTTGCATAAGTGTCCAGCTTTCCTTCAGCCACTGAACACAGTGGTATGTATGGAGGTGGCTTTCCCAGAGCGATAAGTGCATCCATGCCAACATCTTATACCCCCTAACATGACAACAACTTATAAGCAGAATCCACAGGAGATGCATCCCAAAAGAAAAGAAAGGAAACAAAATAACAAACTTGCTCTTATTTAGCACTTTTCAGGACACCAGGGAGTACTCCCTTGCTCTTCTTAGAAATCCCAATACTCAACTACCTTGTTGATAAATCTTCAAAATGTTTGGATATATAAAATCTCATACACATCTTTACTGCACCTTTGCAATCAACAATTCCATTATGTGCGGATAGGCTTCAAGGTTAGTCATCTGAATTTCCTGTAAATTACCTCTGCAGATCGGTTAGCTCACAAGTTTAGTGCTCGCTGCAAATATTGTCAGCAAGATGCGTCTAATAATCCTCGGATGGTTCTTTTCTTCAAATGTTTGGATTGAATGCCGAGTTTACAGCTATTACAATTTGCATTTTAAGATATTTTTTAATTTCCATGGGGTTTTGGTTACTAATGACAGTGAGCTTGGAAAATTGTATCTATATTTTATTAGACACCTCGAAATCTCAAAAGTGGAAGTTGGAAGCTTGCCGGTTGCGGTTTTTGAGATGTCCAGAACCACCCAAAATATCAGAAACGTTAAACGTGACCTGAAACGTTAACTCTGCTTCTCTCTCCACAGATGCTGCCAGACCTGCTGAGTATTTCCAGCATTTCTTGTTTTTATTTCAGATTTCCAGCATCCGCAGTATTTTGCTTTTACTAAAATATCAGAAGTCATCATACTTTTTTTGGGGCTTTAGACAATGAAAATAACTGAAGTATCAGTCAATAGTTCCGTGTAAGATTCTCAGATTCTTACAGCATAGAAGGAGGCCATTTGGCCCATCGAGCCCTGTACTGGCTCTTTGAAAAAGCAATCCAATTAGTCCCAATCCACTGCTCTTTCCCCGTAGCTCTGCAAATTTTCCTTTTCAAGTATATAGCCAATTCCCTTTTTAAAGTTACTATTGAATCTGCTTCCACCACCCTTTCACCTGATCAAACCATAAATACCCATTTGATTCTTTTATCAATTATCTTAACTCTGTGCCCTCTGGTTACCAACCTGCCAGTGCAAACAGTTATTTCCTATCTATTCTATCAAGGCACATCATGATTCGGAAAACCTCTAACAAATCTCCTTTCAACCTACTCTGCTATAAAGGAGAACAATCCAAGTTTCTCAAGTCTCTCCGCAGAATTAAAGTCCCTCAGCCTGACGTCATTCTAGTAAATCTCTTCTGCACCCTTCCTAAGGCCATGACACCCTTCCTGTGCCTAGAATTGAACACAACATTCCAGCTGATGCCGAACCAGTATCTTCCAACGGTACTGCAAAATTCCTTGTTTTTGTACTCGATTTATAAGGGTCCTGTGTTTTTTTAAGAAATAGATTTAGCAACTTTTCGCACTAACGTCAAAGATTCATGTGTGCAAACTCCCAAGTCTCTGTTTTTGCACCCCTTTAAAATTATGCCATTTAATTTGTATTTCTAATAGGATTATGTTAAACTCACTGCATATTGTCAGTCCATTGTACCCTGTCTTCTAACAGCTACAACGATACCAACACATCATTTACAGCTTATTCAGACAGTTCAGCCTTTCAAACAGAAAGAAGACAGAAACAAAGACATTTTGCCCCAGGGTTAGGGGAGGTCCTCGAGTATCTGACAGCCAAGATCCTGGAGCTGGTGGGCAATTGGGTTGGGACGACAAGAAGTTAGTGCAAGCAGTTCTAAGTACCGGCAAGTTAAACATTTAGCTTCAATTTTAAACTCAATTGTAAAAGAGCCTGGAGTTTGTGAGCATGATGGCAAAGAAAGAGATTGTGCTAACAGCTGCTTGAACTTGCCCGAAATAGTTGCCACTTAACGTAGTTTAAGTGGCACCTTCGTAATTGACGCTTATGTTGCAGAGGTTAGCTATTGTGACATTGCAGATACATACACTTGGCATCAGGTGGCAGGACTATATCTCCAACACAGAAGTCCTTGAAGCGGCCAACACCCCCAGCTTATACACACTACTGAGTCAGCGGCGCTTGAGATGGCTTGGCCATGTCAGCCGCATGGAAGATGGCAGGATCCCCAAAGACACATTGTACAGCGAGCTCGCCACTGGTATCAGACCCACCGGCCGTCCATGTCTCCGTTATAAAGACGTCTGCAAACGCGACATGAAATCGTGTGACATTGATCACAAGTCGTGGGAGTCAGTTGCCAGCATTCGCCAGAGCTGGCGGGCAGCCATAAAGACAGGGCTAAATTGTGGCGAGTCGAAGAGACTTAGTAGTTGGCAGGAAAAAAGACAGAGGCGCAAGGGGAGAGCCAACTGTGCAACAGCCCCAACAAACAAATTTCTCTGCAGCACCTGTGGAAGAGCCCGTCACTCCAGAATTGGCCTTTATAGCCACTCCAGGCGCTGCTTCACAAACCACTGACCACCTCCAGGCGCGTATCCATTGTCTCTCGAGATAAGGAGGCCCAAAAGAAAAAAAAAGACACTGGTGCTGTGGATGAGAAAGAATAGAAACTTCAAGACTGTCATTGACCTGAAACATTGACTGTTTCTCTCTCCACAGATGCTGCCAGACCTGTTGAGTATTTGCAGCATTTCTGTTCTCATTAGAAATTTCAAGTGTTTGCACATTTCTGAGGGTGTGTTTGCCTGATATAAGCAGCTGTCTGGGATGAGCAGGGATGGTATAATCAGGTGTGGGGACTGCATCCCACCCACCCCCAGTGTGACTTTAAGGCACCCTCAGAAGTGCGCCCTCCCTCCTCCACAACAGCAGTGTAAACATCAGCAATATCACACCAGTTAACCTCTGATTGAAATTGCAATTGAGTATTAAGTTTAGTTTTAGCACCACAGCCTCACAGCTCCAGCGACCTGGGTTCAATTCTGGGGACTGCCTGTGCAGAGTTTGCAAGTTCTCCCTGTGACTGTGTGGGTTTCCGCTGGGTGCTCCGGTTTCCTCCCACAGCCAAAGACTTGCAGGTTGATAGGTAAATTGACCATTATAAATTGCCCCTAGTATAGGTAGGTGGTAGGGGAATATAGGGAAGGTGGGAATGTGGTAGGAATATGGGATTAGTATAAATGGGTGGTTGATGGTCGGCACAGACTCGGTGGGCTGAAGGGCCTGTTTTAGTGCTGTATCTCTAAAATAAATAAATAATAAAATAAAATTAGAGGCAGTTTTGTGCTGTAGATTTATCTTCCCCGGGAGCAGAGCTGAGGCTTCCCAAATTCTTCTGGTGCCTCAAGCCCAGTCCATGATCCATTGGCATTATTCCAGTACAAAAACTGCTGAATTGAGATAAGCAAACTTCCTAAATAGACTCGAGACTGGTTTTATTAGCTTGATCAAGGGCAAAGCTGATACAGGGCTGGAAATCAGTTCTTCTCTCTCTGCAAATGGAGCTTGAAAAGTATCATGTTCTGAGACACTGCAAATCAATACATTTCCTTTTGTAAGTAAAGGGCCTCTGTTCAAAATAGCAATGCTGCCAACAACTTGTTAGCACATCTCTTGATAATGCCACAAACACTTGAAATCTCCACTTTCAAAGCCTCCGTTAATCATCTCCCTAATTTTAAACTCTGCAGTGTCACCCCAACATTTGTATTGAAGTCCCTGGAGTGGAGCTTGGGTCAATGACCCTGTGAATCAGCAGCAAGAGTGCTCCAAACTGAGCCATGGTGGCATCTGATACCCAACTGCTCATAAAAAAAGCCTCATACTTCCTTTTCCTGTCTCCATCATGTGTTCTTTTTGTGAGGCACACTCTCTGTAGCAAAGGGTTGTACGATTTAACTGAGTCTGTGCCAACACTGAAATTCAGCACCACGGGAAGCTGAATCCTTTTCCACAACAGCATTTGGTGTGTGGACAAATCTGATAGCACAAAGCACACCACAGGGATGTCTTTCATTTCACTAAATGCAGCTAATCTACTTGCCAAACAAAAAAGAGTAATACTGGTCTGAATGACTGGCAAGTTTGAAATTGAAGCACATCACAAAAGAACGAACAAGCTAACGTGTGTCAGGATATGAAAACTGATGATTTTCTCATCCTTGTGTTTAAATGTCTCCATGGTCCAGCTTTCCCTACCTCTGTAACCTCAGTCATCCATACAACCTTGTCATGAAAATGCGTTATGCCGAATAATATTTCTTATAAAATCAGTTGGAAATCGAAATTAAAGTTTTAAAAAGAAAGCTAAGATGGCCACTGCAATTTGCATTGAAATACTCACATTCCAAGGCAACGAGGTGGAGACGAATGTCTGGTTAATCTCCCACACGAGCAATGGCTTGCTAACTTTGAATAAGCAACCTGCTTTTCCCTTCATTACCAAGACATTCAAAGCAATCTTGGAACATTAACACTAGTGGCGATGAACCTCAAAGAGTAAACACTGAAACAATGGGACTTGAGAGAGAGATTGGAATTCTTAAGACTTGAACTAATTAGGTTGCAAAAGAGAGAATACACTGGACAACCATTTGATAGCCTCCCCAGTGTGAAAACTTAGTTTCTTTTGGTTAGAACAGACAAGCATCTTAGTTTTAACCAGTGCAGGACCCAAATGGGGGTGTGTCTCTCTCCATCTACCAGCAACGCTGTAAGTTTGAACCCTGTCTGCAGGCTGCATAACATCCAAGTCTATCATTACTGCAGACAAAGACCCTGGAGGAGAAAGCCCCTACATCACTCTCTCCAAGAAAACCCTGAACCAGGTGACCACATCTACCAGCCAGAAACTTCAGGACCACGAGTTCAGCTGGAAGACAATTGAATTACCAGACTCCACAGACTGTATATTCTTTTATTTGTTCTGGACTCTAAATCCAACCAACCAATCTATTCTTCTTTATTCTGTAACCTGTTCATGTGTGAAAGTTGGAGCGTAGTTTATTATTTTACTTAGATCGTGTGTTGATTTTAAGTACAAGAAACTAACCTCTTTCTTGTTTAAACTCAAGAAAACCTGTCCAATTGGTTCTTTTATGATTATAGCACATAAAAACACAAAAGGATTAGACACTCACTGAATTGGTAAGCGCATCCACTGTTCAAAAGAAATAAACCCACAGAATCA
The DNA here is from genome assembly GCF_036365525.1 of Heterodontus francisci. Lineage (NCBI taxonomy): Eukaryota > Metazoa > Chordata > Chondrichthyes > Heterodontiformes > Heterodontidae > Heterodontus > Heterodontus francisci. The sequence continues at coordinate 17,140,656 of NC_090378.1, forward strand.
CAAAATTGTTACAGCGCAGAAGGAGACCATTCAGCCCATCATGCCCACACTGGCTCTCCAAAAGAGCAACTTACTTAGTGCCATTCCTTTTTACATTTTTTATAATTTTTTTTGCATTTATTTCATTTCATCTTAGTTTGTTCAGTTTGCTTACCCACTGTTTTTTTCAGGTTGTTTTTCTTCAGGTTTGCACTTGCTGCTGTTCAATATTCAGTATATTCACACCTAATCTGTACTAATGCTTTGTCTTTCAAAACACCATTAACATTGTTTGCCTTTGCTCCGTGACCTTTTGGTCAGCTATGTGGCCTGGTCCAATCTGCACCTTCTCCTTTGTTATCTCTTGCCCAACCCCCACCTCACTTGTTTATAATCTGTGACTTTTCTAATATTTGTCAGTTCCGAAGAAGGGTCACTGACCCGAAACGTTAACTCTGCTTCTCTTTCCACAGATGCTGCCAGACCTGCTGAGTGAATCCAGCATTTCTTGTTTTTGTGTCATAGTCTAAGGATACGGGGTAAACCTTTCAGGACTGAGATGAGGAGAAATTTCTTCACCCAGAGGGTGGTGAGCCTGTGGAATTCGCTACCACAGAAAGCAGTTGAGGCCAAAACATTGTATGTGTTCAAGAAGGAGTTAGATATAGCTCTTGGGTCTAAAGGGAATGGGGCGCAAGTGGGAACAGGTTACTGAGTTGGATGATCAGTCAGGATCATAATGAATGGTGGACCAGGCTCAAAGGGCCGAATGGCCTACTGCTGCTCCTATTTTCTATGTTTCTATTAGCGCATGAAGCCAACACACTATCGAAAGTTATTAACTTCGTTTTTTTCTTATACTTGCTATTGTACTTAACTGCAGATTAATTGCAGATATTGGGGCCAGTTAATGATCAATTATTGAAACAGCTGGGAGAAGAAACAGAGAAACCAACCTCCTTTCATTTATTTTAATGATTGTGGTTGTTTCAATCTAAGGCTCTGGTGACGCATCTAACCAGAGAGTTTAATAACCGGCCTCCAGTGCTAAAATACAGCAGCTAAATTATAGCCTGTTGCTGCCAGCCAAAACACTCAAATGATAATGATTAGATACTCCTTTCTGTTGAGGTTTCGTAGCGAATCTCGGGTGATAGGTTTGTGTAAGGTCAACTGTTAGGAAGGGATTGAAGTTGTACAGCTGTTTTATTCTTCAGATTTTGGTACACTTAGTTTTCAAAACAAAGCCAGGTTGGCCAAGTGGAATATGATGGGCTGACAATTTAGTTGTATTTGGCATGTGTCCCTTCACATTTGTTCTCATGTGTAATCTGATGCTTTTGCTCAGAGCACTAGGGCTGATGATGGATAGACTAGTAATTCTATCCAACTGCAGAGTTTCCAAGGAAAGAAATTTTTCTAGCATTAGCACTTTTGACCACAGGCTCTGCAGTAATGCACGCTGCTGTCTGGATTTTCTCCCCAACCTTACTGCAAAAGCGTTGCATTTCTCGGTGGGGTGGGCACCTTGGGTGGCAGTAAGCCTCCCAGTAACCAGCCTTCGCAGTTTCAGGGCCAGAGTGTTCTTCTGTCATGGACACGTTCGCCTAACCGGGAGTATTGGGTTTTTAATCTGGTTTTTCGCCTCTCTTGGGAGATCCCATGGGTTCTGGGTGGGGTGGAAAGTGCGTAGTATGCAAGGTAGTTACATAGGACAGGCTGGATGGACTAGTGGGACTGTTTTTATCTTTGTCAGCCTTGGCTCAGTTGGTAGCACTCTTGCCTCTGAGTCAGAAGTCTGCGGGTTGAAGTTCCACTCCAGAGACTTGAGCACAAAAACTAGGCTGACACACCAGTGCCGTACTGAGTGAAGTGGCAACTTTCAGATGCGATATTAAACAGAGGCCCTGTCTGCTCTGTCAGCTGATGTAATCGATCCCATGGTGCCATTTTGAAGAAGAGCAGGAGAGTTCACCCAGTTCTCGTGGCCAATCTCACCCAACACTTAAAATAGATTATCTGGTCATTTATTTCATTGAGGTTTGTGGGAGCTTGCTGTGCACAATTTGACTGCCGCATTTCCTACATTACAAAAGTGACTTCACGTCAAAAGTACTTCACTGGCTACAAAGCACTTTGGGACGTCCTGAGATAGTGAAAGGCGCTATACAAATGCAAGTTCGTTCTTTGTGGTGCCGGAAAGCAGCTTTGGGATAAGTCTTAATTTAACCTTCTTCCTTGTGGAGAAAACATCCAGACCCTGCTTGAGACTTTCCTACATCAGTACAACTATTGAATGACAATTCACCATGTGCAGAACAATGGTTATGCAAGCATATCTATATATAAATAAATGTTAAATAAAAAATATAACACATAGGGGCTCAAACAGCACGAGCCTATGTCCTGTCAGCTTGGCTCAGTATTTAGCACTGTTGCCTCTGATGTAGAAGGTCATGGTTCCAGTGCCACTGCATAGGACTTGAGCCCATAATCTAGCCTGATACTTCACTGCCCTGCTAAATGAGGTGTCCTTCAAATGAGCTGTCAAACCAAAGTCCCGGATATCCTCATTGTTGAGGCAGTTGTTAAATATCCAGTGATATCATTCATAGCAAAGCCAACATTGCTTTCATCCCCTTCCCCCGATGTCCAGTGTCCAACAGTGATATCACCAAGCAGGCTAAGCAGCCAATCACATTGACGAATTCTCAGACAGCAAGCAAAAAGCACTGATCACCCTTCACTTTTTTAAGCATTTTACAGAGAGTGAAATAAAGTTTGGTATATAAACATGGAATTAAGATAAGCTGAAATGTCAAACAAACTTCTAAAAAAAATTTTAAAATCTGTTTTTTTTAAAAATCATAATGGAAACATTTATTTTTCAGGGCCTGAGAGGTTGTTCATAAGTAATTATGATTTAGAACACTGTTTAAAAACTCAGTTACACCTCATTCAATAAGGCGCAGCTTTTACATGGGTTTTTTTTGGTGAGAATAGCAATGTAGAAAGTAGAGGTCACGTCAAATTAAATGATTTCGAAGATTTCCACCTGCAAAGGACCTCATAGCACAATCTGTGGAGGAGCAGGAAATCACTGAAAGCATCCTCTGGATTCCTGCATTTAACAGCACATGTGCAGATGCCAAAAGTTGCTGTCAGCTTCGCCTTCATTACAACCGCAAAATCCAGGTCGATATGCCATCCTTTACCCTGAAACAGCATGTCTCTTTAAATTCAGTTGCTGTTCCTGTGACTACATATTTTAAAAGCCCTGTAAACCAAAATATAAATTAGGACCTATTTATCCCATAAATAAGTGTGTTATTGTGATGTTTAAGGACCAGTGAGAAATTGTCTTGATAACTTGTTTTTCAGCCAACACCTGAATCTCCAAAGTAGAAGATAGTGTATTAACCCTCTTGCACAGTAATGTTTAGCTGTGTGAAAAAGACAATGGAGATCATTTAAGTCTAACCTGCCCAGCCAGAAACCAATAGGAGCAGATCAGTCACTTGTTTTACACATAGCCCGACAATCACTTCAGCTTGTGAGAGTTAGGTTATAACTACCTGCAATGTTTCTGGTTAAATATTGCAGGCTTATGTTGAATATATGGGTATTTTGAAAGTAGTTGCAATTTTCTTGTGTATAAAAGAATAAAACAGACTAAATCATGAACCTTTGAATTCTGAGATGCCTTTGACAGGATAGGATGTGAATAACTCAACCTCAGCTTCAGTAATGCCTCAATCTTGGTTACAGCAGCACACTAGCCACAAAAATGCCTCAATACCAGGAGTTCCTCTGCTTCTACATAGAACACCAGGAAAGCCTCCCTGTAGTATTAGCCTTGGCTCAGTGGGTAGCACTCTCGCATCTGAGTCACAAGATTGCGGATTCATGTCCCGCTCCAGAGACTTGAGCACAAACATCTAGGCAGAAACTCCCAGTGCAGTACTGATGGACCTGCTGTCTTTCAGATTAGATGTTAAACTGAGTCCCCATTTGTCCTTTCAGGTGGATGTAAAAGATTGGTTGGCACTCATTCAAGGAAGAGCAAGGGAGTTCTCCCTGGGGCAACACCATATCTACAAGCACAGGACAGAGACTGGGTAGAATCACAAAACAATAAAATGATACTGCACTTGAAGAGGTCATTCATTCCATCGTGCCTGTGCCAGGTCTATCCAATTAATCTCACTCCCCTGCTCTTTCCCCATCGCCCTGTAATTTCTTTTCTCCCGTCATGAGGTTTGCTTGAAGGGTGCCCAAGTTACTGGACTCAATATTCACCCCCTCTTTCACTGACATTGTGGCTGCAACATATTTTACCTCTTGGACTCCCAATCACATCTTTTACCAAAGACTTGATGTATTTCCCTTTTGAAGATGCCAATACTCACCATATCCAAATTCCAAGTTAATCTGTTCCACATTTTCATAATTATTTGTGTTAAATAGTTGAATCTAAACTGCGCCCTGGTTACAAGCTATATTTATATCAAATAGACAGTTTGACAAACCAGCCAAGAAAACGTAGAATTACATAGAATTGTACAGCACAAAAACAGGCCATATGGCCCAAAAGGACAATGCTTGTGTTTATGTGCCAAAGACTCCTACCACTTTGCTTCATCTCACCCTATCACCTTTCTCCCTCATGCAGTTACCTAGGTTCCCCTTAAATGCATCTATGCCATTTGCCCTAACCATTTCCATTGGTAGCGAGTACACCAATCACTTGCAGCTGAGTCACCAAAGCAGAAATTCGAAACTCAAATATTAACACTACCCTTTAGGTGCTATTCTAAACGCGGTTTTCCTGTTGATACTCTCATCACGGGCTGCCAATTACATTGGTTAGCTGCAGTGTAAACTGAATCGTGCTTCAATATGTTTCTGTTTGAGCTTTCTGCTTCTACTGAATTTGAGCTCATCCAAACCTAGTAAGAGGCGAAGTGGGTCCTATTAGGACAAAAGGTTATATATGCTCAGAGACATAGGGCAAGGCTAGAACACTTAATGAGTACTTTGTATTGGTGTTTACTAAGGAAGAGGAATCTGACAAAATATCAGTAAAAGCGGAGAGAGTAGAGGCAATGGATAGGGTAAAAATTGAGAAGGCAGTGGTAGTGGAAAGGCTGGGTATGCTTGGGGTGGATAAGTCACTTGGTTCAGATAGCTTGCATCCCAGATTGCGAAAGGAAGTGGGAGTGGAGATAACAGAAGGGCTTGCCATAATCTTCCAATCTTCCCTAGCTAAAGGGGGAGGTGCCAGAGGACTGGAGTAGTAAATATGACACCCTTATTCAAAAAAGTGTGTAAAGACGGTTCTAGCAACTACAGGCCAGTTAGTTTAACATCAGTAGTGGGTAAGGTTTTAGAAACAATCAGGGGGAAAAAATCAACAGGCACTTGGAGAGGTTTCAGTTAAAGAGAGCCAGCACAGATTTGTAAAGGCAGGTAGATCATGCTTGACTAAACTAATTGAATTTTTTGAGAAGGTCGATGAAGGGAATCCGGTGGATGTCATCTATATGGATTTTAAGAAAGAGTTTGATAAGGTACCGCATAAAAGGCTGGTTAACAAAATTGAGGCTCATGGAATAGGAGAATCAATGTCCAATTGGATAAAAAAATTGGCTCAAGAACAGAAAACAGTGAGTTGCAGTAAATGGTTGTTTTTCAGACTGGAGGTTGGTAGACAGTGGTGTTCCCCAAGGGTCAGTTCTCAGACCTTTCTTTTTGCTATATATAAATGACTTGGATCTTGGAATGCAGGTAGAATTTCAAAATTTGCTGAGGATACCAAACTTGGAGGAGTTGCAAATGGTGAGGATGATACAAATCGCCTGTAACAGGACATAGATAGGCTAGCAGAATGGGCAGACAAGTGGCAGATGGAACTGTGAAGTGATGAATTTTGGCAGAAGGGATAGGGTGAGACAATACAGACTTAATTGCACAGTTCTAAAGAGTGTGCAGGGACAGAGGGACCTGGGGGTGTGAGTACATCGATCTTTGAATGTGGCAGGATATATTGAGAGCGCGGTTAGCAAAGCATATGGGATCTTGGGCTTCAGAAATAGAGGGATAGAGTACAAAAGCAGGGAAGTTATGCTGAACTTTTATAAAATTCTGGTTAGGCCTCAATTAAGGTATTACGCCCAGTTAATAAGATTGTAAGCCCATGAGCACGAGTAGGCCATTTGGACCCTCGAGCCTGCTGTGCCATTCAATATCATGGCTTATCTGATTGTGGCCTTGATTCCAGTTTCCTGCCTGCCCCCATACCCCTTGACTCCCTTGTACATCAGAACTCTGAATATATTCAAGGCTGAGTTAGACAATGAAACAGTCTCCACTGCTCTCTGGGGAAGAGAATTCCAAAGATTAACCACCCTCAGAAGAAATTTCTCCTCATTTTGTCTTAAAGGGAGATCCCTTATTTTGAAACTGTGCCCCCTTGCTCTAGATTCCCCTACAAAGGAAAAGATCCTCTCAGCATCTACCTGGTCAAACCCCCTCAATCTAAATGTTTCAATGAGATCACCTCTCATTCTTCTAAACTCCAATGAGAAGAGGCTCAACCCATCCAATCTTTGCTCAGAAGACAACTCCTTCATCCCAGGAATCAGCCTAGTTAATCAGTTTTTATTCATTCATGGGATGCGGGTGTCACTGCCCAGGCCAGCATTTATTGCCCATCCCTAATTTCCCTTGAGAAAAAGTGGTGGTGAGTTGCCTTCTTGAACTGCTGCAGTCCATTTGGGGTAGGTATACCCACAGTGCTGTTAGGAAGGGAGTTCCAGGATTTTGACCCAGCGACAGTGAAGGAATGGCGATATAGTTCCAAGTCAGGGTGGTGTGTGACTTGGAGGGGAACTTGCAGGTGGTGGTGTTCCCATGTATTTGCTGCCCTTGTCCTTCTAGTTGGTAGAGGTCGCGGGTTTGGAAGGTGCTGTGTAAGGAGCCTTGGTGCATTGCATCTTGTAGATGGTACACACTGCTGCGACTGTGCGTCGGTGGTGGAGGGAGTGAATGTTTGTAGATGGGGTGCCAATCAAGCGGGTTGCTTTGTCCTGGATGGTGTCGAGCTTCTCGATTGTTGTTGGAGCTGCACCCATCCAGGCAAGTGGAGAGTATTCCATCACACTCCTGACTTGTGCCTTGTAGATGGTGGACAGGCTTTGGGGAGTCAGGAGGTGAGAGTTACTCGCCTCAGGATTCCTAGCCTCTGACCTGCTCTTGTAGCCACAGTATTTATACGGCTACTCCAGTTCAGTTTCTGGTCAATGGTAACCCCTAGGATGTTGATAGTGGGGGATTCAGCGATGATAATGCTGTTGAATGTCAAGGGGAGATGGTTAGATTCTCTCTTGTTGGAGTTGGTCATTGCCTGGCGCTTGTGTGGCGCAAATGTTACCTGCCACTTATCAGCCCAAGCCTGGATATTGTCCAGGCTTGCTGCATTTCTACACTGACTACCTCAGTATCTGAGGAGTCACGAATGGTGCTGAACATTGTGCAATCATCAGCGAACATTCCCGCTTCTGACCTTATGATGGAGGGAAGGTCATTGATGAAGCAGCTGAAGATGGTTGGGCCTAGGACACTATCCTGAGGAACTCTTGCAGCTCAGATGATTGACCTCCAACAACCACAACCATCTTCCTTTGCATTAGGTATGACTCCAGCCAGTGGAGGGTTTTCCCCGATTCCCATTGACCTCAGTTTTGCTGGGGCTCCTTGATGCCATACTCGGTCAAATGTTGCCTTGATGTCAACGGCAGTCACTCTCACCTCACCTCTTGAATTCAGCTCTTTTGTCCATGTTTGAACCAAGGCTGTAATGAGGTCAGGAGCAGAGCGGCCCTGGTGGAACCCAAACTGAGCAGGTTATTGCTTAGTAAGTGCCGTTTGATGGCACTGTTGATGACACCTTCCATCATTTTACTGAAGGAGAGTAGGCTGATGGGGCGGTAATTGGCCAGGTTGGACTTGTCCTGCTTTTTTGTACAGGACATACCTCGGCAATTTTCCACATTGCAGGGTAGATGCCAGTGTTGTAGTTGTACTGGAACAGCTTGGCTAGGGGCGCAGCAAGTTCTGGAGCACAGGTCTTCAGTACTATTGCCGGAATATTGTCAGGACCCATAGCTTTTGCAGTATCCAGTGCCTTCAGTCGTTTCTTGATATCACACGGAATGAATCGAATTGGCTGAAGTCTAGCATCTGTGATGCTGGGGACTTCAGGAGGAGGCCGAGATGGATCATCAACTCGGCACTTCTGGCTGAAGATCGTTGCAGATGCTTCAGCGTTATCTTTCGCACTGATGTGCTGGGCTCCCCCATCATTGAGGATGGGGATATTTGTGCAGCCACCTCCTCCAGTTAGTTAGTTGTTTAATTGTCCACCATTCACAGCTGGATGTGGCAGGACTGCAGAGCTTAAATCTGATCCGTTGGTTATGGGATCGCTTAGCTCTATCGCATGCTGCTTACGTAGTTTGGCACGTAGATAGTCCTGTGTTGTAGCTTCACCAGGTTGACCCCTCATTGAGGAATGCCTGGTGCTCCTCCTGGCATGCCCTCCTGCACTCTTCATTGAATCAGGGTTGGTCTCCTGGCTTGATGGTAATGCTAGAGTGGGGGATATGCCAGGCCATGGGGTTACAGATTGTGGTTGAGTACAATTCTGCTGCTGCTGCTGATGGCCCACAGCGCCTCATGGATGCCCAGTTTTGCATTGTTAGATCTGTTTGAAATCTATCCCATTTAGCACGGTGATAGCGCCACACAACACGATGGACGGTATCCTCAATGTGAAGGCGGGACTTTGTCTCCACAAGCACTGTGCGGTGGTCACTCCTACCAATACAGTCATGGGCAGAAGCATCTGCAGTAGGCAGAGTGGTGACGACGAGGTTCAAGTATTTTATTCCCTCGTGTTGGTTCCCCCACCACCTACCGCAGACCCAGTCTAGATGCTATGTCCTTTAGGACTTGGCCAGCTCGGTCAGTAGTGGTGCTACCGAGCCACTCTTGGTGATGGACATTGAAGTCCCCCACCCAGAGTACATTTTGTGCCCTTGCCACCCTCAGTGCTTCCTCCAAGTGGTGTTCAACATGGAGGAGTACTGAGTCATCAGCTGAGGGCGGTAGGTGGTAATTAGTAGGAGGTTACCTTGCCCATGTTTGACCTGATGCCATGAGACATCATGGGGTCCGGAGTCGATGTTGAGGACTCCCAGGGGAACTCCCTCCCTACTGTATACCACTGTACCACCACCTCTGGTGGGTCAGTCCTGCCGGTGGGACAGGACATACCTGGGGATGGTGATGGCAGTGACATTCTTTAAATGTCTTCCAATGCAAGTATATCTCTCCTTAAGTGAGGAGCCCAAAACTGCATGCACTATGCTAGATGCAGTCTCACCAATGCCCCGTACAATTGTAGCAAGACTTTGCTACTTTTGTACTCCATTCCCCTTGCAATAATGCTAGCATTCCATTTGCCGTCCTAATTACTTGCTGCACCTCCATGCTAACTTTTTGCAATTCATGTACAAGGCCACCCAGATTCGTCTGTACTGCAGCATCGACAATCTCCATTAATATTCCGCTTTTCTATTCTTCCTGTCAAAGTGGACAATCTCACATTTTCCCATCTGCCAAATTTTTGCCCACTCACTTAACCTATCTATATCTCTTGGCAGACACTTTGTGTCCTCCTCACAACTTGCTTTCCTAACTATCTTTGTATCGTTAGCAATTGTTACCACACTTTAGGAAAGATGTGAAGGTCCTTGACAGGGTGAGGAGGATATTTACCAGAATGGTTCCAGGGATGGGGGATTTAAGTTACAAGGTTAGGTTGGAAAAGCTGGAGTTATTCTCCCTGAAGCAAAGGAGATTGAGAGGAGATTTGATAGAGGTGTAGAAGATTATGACAGGCTTAGATAAGTTAGACAAAGAAAAAACTCTTCCCATTAACTGATGGTACAAGGACGAGGGGACACAGATTTGAGAGATTCAGGGGAACGTGAGGAAGGACTTTTTACGCAGCGAGTGGTAATGACCTGGAACTCGCTGCCCATGAGGGTGGTGGACGTGGAGACAATTAAGATTTCAAGAAGAAATTAGACGAGCACTTGAAGGAAATAAACTTGCAGAGCTAAGGGGATCGAGCAGGGGGGTGGGAATGACTGGATTGATCTGTGGAGAGCCAGCATGGACTTGATGGGTCGAATGGCCTCCTTCTATGCTATAAATGACTGACTCTGACCTTTACCGCCCATATCTTAACTTGTACCAAGTTTGGTTCACCTATCACCACTGTGCTCACTGACCTAAACTGGCTACCAGTCTGGAAACACCTCAAGTTTAAAATTCTTGCATTTAAATCCCTCCATGGCCTTGTCCCTTCCCTATCTCTAACCTCCTCCAGTCGTACAAACCTCCAAGCATTTGGTCAACTGTCCTCAAGTCTTTTTCCTTGCCTCGGTGCTGGATTTTGAAAACAATCTGATTATATTCCTATGTAGCACCTTGGGACCTTTTACTATGTTTAAGGGGCTATATAATCACAAGTTGTTGTTCCTAGTGCTTTGGGATGGCCTGGGGGGGGGGGGGGGGGGTGATGAAAGGTGCTAAACAAATGCAAGTTCTTTCTTTTACCCAATGCACTGGTAGTCTCTTGTAGCCTTGAAGGTTAAACGGGTAAACTCGACCAATTAAAATGATAAGCAGTCTTACTGTGTATTACAGTAATGAACCATTTAAACTGCATCCAACTCCTCTGATACACATGTCTGCATATGATGATACCCATAAACCTTCTAATGACTCGGCTAGTCATATGTCTTTAATTAAGTTGTCACGAGCTGTCCTTCATCACTAACAATGTGTGTCAGATGTCCTTTCCTTGGATTTCATTGGCTGGTAATAACACTGAGTAATTGCAAGTATTTAGTGGCTGTGAATATTTGCATCAAATTGTCAGTCATTTCAAGAGTGAGAGGCGCTAATATTAATTACTTGCACACATCAGTGACATTTCGAAAATTTACATTTTGATTTCATAATGGCAAATTCTGACAAATGATTGGAATTGCTGAAAATGAATCATTAGCACTCTAAACTGTATTACTTATTTCTTTTAGTGGTGAAGTCTTAGTAATGATAAAATTTAAATGATAGCATCCATCAGTATGATTAATGATACTTCCCTCACGATGCCAATGATTAAGGTACTCTGTAAGCTCTGCTACCAATGTCATTCTGAGATGGATGGCGGAAATGGTGATGTCACATTTTCATTGAGCAATGTGCTTTCACATTCATATCAATGTAGGTAGTACATTACAAGTTGACGTGTGATACGGTTCTGTGCACGGGGAGAGGGGGCCCTGGATCAGACACACCAGATGGTAACGCAATTTAAATTTGCCGGAGAAGTGATGCAGAAGCTCCATATTTAGGGAGAAATTGTGCAAGGCAACATTAAAGAACTTAAAATTGTAATCCGACTTTCATCATTTCAGAACATCCCAAAGCACTTTACAGCCAACAGAGTGCTTTTGAAGTGCAGTCACTGTTGAAATGTTAGAAATGTAGCAGCCCATGAGTGCAGTCAGGTCCCACAAACAGCAATATCATAATGAATGGATAATCTGTTTTAGTGATGTTCTTCAGAACAGATGCCCCTCTACATTGCTTTCATTGATCTCACCAAAGCCTTTGACCTGGTCAGCAGACGAAGTCTCTTCAGACTACTAGAAAAGATTGGATGCCCACCAAAGCTACTAAGTATCATCACCTCATTCCATGACAATATGAAAGGCACAATTCAGCATAGCAGCACCCCATCAGACCCCTTTCCTATCCTGAGTGGCGTGAAACAGGGCTGTGTTCTCACACCTACACTGTTTGGGATCGTCTTCTCTCTGCTGCTCTCATGCGTTCAAGTCTTCAGAAGGAATTTTCCTCCACACAAGATCAGGGGGCAGGTTGTTCAACCTTGCCCTTCTTAGAGCGACCAAAGTATGGAAAGTCCTCACCAGGGAACTTCTCTTTGCTGACGATGCTGCATTAACATCTCACACTGAAGAGTGTCTGCAGAGACTCATCAACAGGTTTGCAGCTGCCTGCAACGAATTTTGCCTAACCATCAGCCTCAAGAAAACAACCATCATGGGACAGGACGTCAGAAATACCCCATCCATAAATATCAGCGACTACACTCTGGAAGTGGTTCAAAAGTTCACCCACCTAGGTTCAACTATCACCAGTAACCTGTCTCTCGATGCAGAAATCAACAAGTGCATGGGAAAGGCTTCCACTGCTATGTCCAGACTGGCCAAGAGAGTGTGGGAAAATGGCGCACTGACACGGAACACAAAAGGCCGAGTGTATCAGGCCTGTGCCCTCAGTACCTTGCTCTACAGCAGCGAGACCTGGACAACGTACGTCAGCCAACAGTGACGTCTCAATTCATTCCATCTTCGCTGCCTCCGGAGAATCCTTGGCATCAGGTGGCAGGACCGTATCTCCAACACAGAAGTCCTCGAGGCAGCCAACATCCCCAGCATATACACCCTACTAAGCCAGCGGCGCTTGAGATGGCTTGGCCATGTGAGCCGCATGGAAGATGGCAGGATCCCCAAGAACACATTGTACAGCGAGCTAGCCACTGGTATCAGACCCACCGGCCATCCTCGTCTCCGCTTTAAAGACGTCTGCAAATGAGAAATGAAGTCCTGTGACATTGATCACAAGTTGTGGGAGTCAGTTGCCAGTGATCGCCAGAGCTGGCGGTCAACCATAAAGGCGGGGCTAAAGCGTGGCAAGTTGAAGAGACTTAGCAGTTGGCAGGAAAAAAGTCAGAAGCGTAAGGAGAGCCAACTGCGAAACAGCCCTGTCAACCAATTTTATCTGCAGCACTTGTGGAAGAGTCTGTCACTCTGGAATTAGCCTTTATAGCCACTCCAGGCGCTGCTTCACAAACCACCGACCACCTCCAGGCACTTACCCATTGCCTCTCGAGACAAGGAGGCCAAAGAGAAAGGAAGAGTGATGTTCTTCAGATAAATATTAGCCAGAACACTCGGGGAGAACTCTCCTGTTCTTCAAAATAAGGGATCTTCTACATCCACCTGAGATGGTGGACAGAGCCTTGCTTTAATGAGTCATCTAAGAGACAGCATCTCTGACAGTGCAGCACTCCCTCAGTGCTGCATGGAATGTCTGCCTGGAGTTTGTCTTCAGGTCTCTGGAGTGGGATTTGAACCTTCAACTTTCTAATATGGAAGAGAATAGGCTACCACTGAGCCACAGCTGACCCCTGACTTAAGATTGATTTGACCTTGGATCGAACTTTTTAATAAAAAACTTTTTATAACTGAGTTGTACAAAAATCACAATTTTGTCCTCATAGCCCTTATTAGTCCCACATTACAAGTGACTACACTTCAAAAGTAGTTCAGTGACTGTCTAGCACTTTTGGATGTCCTGAAGCCAAAGACACTATGTAAATGCTTTCTTTTTTTATCTTGGGGGCATAAATGCACGACCAATTTTTTTTTTTTTTACCCTTCAAAAAGCGAAATGACTGGTCGAGAATGATTTTCATCTGATTCCAACCAATTTTAACACAAAATAAACTGCTTGAACATTGGCACAAAAGGTGAAAAAGAGCCAAGGCCTTCATGCTATCACTAATGACAACAGCCAGGAAAGATATAGTGGGTTAGTAAAAGCAAAATACTGCAGATGGTATAAATCTGAAATAAAAACAGCAAGTGTTGGAAATACTCAGCAGGTCTGTGGAGAGGGTAACAGTGAACACTTCAGGCCGATGAGTGCAGCTTCAACAACATTCAAGAAGCTAGACACCATCCAGGACAAAAGCAGCCCACTTGATTGGCACCCCATCTACAAACATTCACTCCCTCCATCACCGACGCACAGTGGCAGCAGTGTGTACCATCTACAAGATGCACTGCAGCAACGCACCAAGGTTCCTTAAACAGCACCTTCCAAACCCGCGACCTCTACCACCTAGAAGGACAAGGGCAGCAGATGCTTGGGAACACCACCACCTGCAAGTTCCCGTCCAAGCCACACACCCTCCTGATTTGGAACTATATCGCCGTTCCTTCACTGTCGCTAGGTCAAAATCCTGGAACTCCCTTCCTAACAGCACTGTGGGTATACCTACCCCACATGGACTGCAGCGGTTCAAGAAGGCAGCTCACAACCACCTTCTCAAAGGCAATTAGGGATGGGCAATAAATGCTGGTTTGGGCAGCAATGCTCACATAACGAACATTAAAAAAAATCGTAACTGATGAAAGGTCACAGACCTGAAACGTTAACTCTGCTTCTCTCTCCGAAGATACAGTGGGTGTTGGTCTTGGGCAGGGACGCAATGCAGGCTCGAATCGCTTCCGTCTCCCTTTACACAACATAACCTCTCTGCAACTTTAACTTCAAATTAAAAAATGGCCTCAGCTGCCATTATGTGGTGGGGAGGGGGAGGTCAGGAGGAGCCCCTCTACAGCATGCCCTGAAATCAGGCAGGCGGGGAGGGCCGCGAAGCCTGCTAGAGGGCTGGCCCCTTGGTCTGCTGCCGGGGTGGGTGGGGGGCCACCTCTGGGCAGCTACACTGTTCCCCAATGCCGCCGGCCTCTGACAATAGGCCTTAATTGGCGACTTGCTGCTTGTGGACTGGGAGCCCTGCCACCCATCTCTTCCCCCATCCTGCCTCTGGGAAAATGGCCCAGGAGCAGGATGGAGCTGGCCAGCGGCACGAATTAAATAATCCACCCCCAACAGGGCCTAAAATTCAGCCCCCCTCACCCCCACCAGCTTTCAGTGAGACGTCAAACCGAGGCCCCGGCTGCCTGCTCAGCTGGACATAAAAGAACCCATGGTACTATCTCAAAGAAGAGCAGGGGAGTTCTCCCTGGTGTCCCGGCCAATATTCACCCCTTAATCAACATGTCTAAAAACAGATTATCTGGTCATCATCACATTGCTGTTTGAGACAGTTTGCTGTGTGAAAATTGGCTGCTGTCTCTCCTACATTACAACAGTGAATGCACTTCAAAAATACTTCACTGGGTATGAAGCACTTTGGGATGTTCTGTGGTTATTATAAATGCAAATCTTTCTTTAATACTGCTTGTTTTGTTACCACCACATGTCAAATATCACCCCCATAATCCTCTGATGTATGTCCACCATCATGAGTCAGTATTTCAGATTCAATAACCAATCATTGATTCAAAGCAATTTTAACAACCGCACAGGATTCCTGTTAAAATTTAAAGTCAGTGGATAATTCAGACTGCCATCTGTTGCTCTGTAAACTATGGTGCTCAACTTGCTTCTAACTGGCTGTATTTAAGACACTTGTCAGTGATTTGCCAAACCTCAGCCAATCTACTGTATATACTTGCAACATGAAAGTGGTGGATGTCAGTCAAGCGAATTATCTGAAATTAATTTAATTTTTTAAAAACCTTGCAGTTATATAGAGTCTCATCACGTCGAAACATCTGAAAGCACTTCACTTAATGAATAAAAGTTTCCTTTTAAACTGGTCTTCTCTATTGCCATGTAGGGCATAAGTAGAAGAGAGGAACTCAGCTTACTGTTGACAATAATCTTCTAATCTGTGCTGTGGAACATCCATTAGAATGCCACGGTGAGAAATGGAGATAGCTGTGCAGGTTGCAGCAAAGACCTGAAAGACCTATTAAGCTTAACACGAAGGGCAGTCAAGCATCTGAAGGGCATCGCTAAGTAGAGAGAGACTAGAAAAGCTGAGACTGGTCTCCTTTGACTCAGAGGCAGGAGTGCTACCATTAAGCCATAGCTGACCCTGACAAGAATTTGATGCACAGTTTACTCTTGCAGCTCAAAAGGTCCAAATGAAACAAATATTTTGCCTCCCCGCTTAGTTCAGCTCTCTGTAGGTCAGGAGGTTGCAAGTTCAAGTCCCATTACAGTACTTTGATTGCATAATTGAGACCGACGGGGCAGTGCTGCACCGAGGGATCCCTGCACTGCTTGGGTTACTGTCTGTTCAGATGGGACATTAAACACATTATACTGGATCCTGTTGAAATGAGCTCTATCTTAAGGATGCCATGGCCCTTTCTGCAGAAGAGCAGGAAGTTCTGGCTCATGATTCCTCCCTCAACCAGTGCCACCAAACCATTGTTGTTTGTGAGATGTTGCAGCGCTTACTGATGTAACAGTCACTACACTCCAAAAATCTTTGTTACTGGTTGTAACCAGTAATGGAGCTACTACTTTCTGTTGGGAATGTGATTGGTTTATCCATCATCCTTTTATTCAGTCTCTTCTTGGCCGTGAATACAGTGAATTCAGGACTGGTCAGAGGAGTGGGTGTGCTGGGGTGGAGGGTGATGGGAGGGGAGGGGAGGGGACGAAAGGGAATTCCTGTAGTGCTTACTGCACAATTATGGCTTGAAGCCACCTTCAAGATCATCAGCTTAAGATCCTTGTGCTCCTCCCAGGATTTCTTCTGTTTGTGGAGAAAGTGATAACATCATTTAGCTAAAGCTTTGCTTTCTAATTAAGCAAATTGCTAAATTGTTTTGGCCTAACTCCAATCCAGATGGCAAGGCCCACTGTATCTAGCCTGTTGGAGCCTGTGTGTGTAGGTTGTCCAAGCTGCCAATAGAACTTTTATTTCTTCCTGCCCGTTTTTATTTTCAAAACCGGATTCTTATTTGCTGCTTTCTTTCAGGTCATCTGATTCCTCCCTTCCAAACCACACCCTTCATGTTGTACAAGAGACCAGCCAGCTCCAAAACCCTCCTCAGAGATCAAAAGTGTAGCACCGAAAGAATGAATGACTGGCATTTATATAGTGCCTTTCATGACTGCAGGATGTCTCAAAGGGCTTTACAGCCAACAAGCCAGCATAGTCATTGCTGTTATTTAGGAAACATGGCAACCAATTTATGCATATGAAGGCCCCACAAACATCAATGAGGTGGTGAGTGACCCTGTCCTTTTTTTTGGTCATGATGGTTGAGGGATTAAATTTTGACCAGAGCATTGGGTTGAACGCCCCTTCTAGTCTTCATTTACATGCACCGGAGAGGGAAGATAAGGCCTTAGTTTAATCTCATCTGAAAGACAACACCCCAGACAGTGCAGCACTCCCTCACTCAGTATCAGAGTGCCAGCCTAGATTATGTGCTCAAGTCACTGGAGTGGGCCTTGAACCTACAACTTCTGACTCAGAGGCACGAGTGCTAGCACTGATTCACAGCTGACACCTTTTGAGCGTCACTTGATTTGATGAGGAACAATAAGTCTTTCATTTGACGCAGGCTGGAGTGCTACCATCTGATGGTAGCACTCCAGCCTGCGTCAAATGAAAGACTTATTGTTCCTCATCAAACCTCTCATCTGATGTAGAACAGGGAGCAGGGTGGGAATTACAGTATGAGGAAGCTCATGCAGAATATAAACACTAGCATAGACCAACTGGTCCAAATGGCCCATTCCTGTGCTGTAAATTCAACGCCATTCTATCAAACTGCTTAACAAATGCAAAGGTAGCACTGTCCTAATCGTAAACATGTTTGAAAAGAACGAACAAATTGGGTTGCTCGCACAACAATGCACATTCAACATTGCACACTGCTCACATTGTCTGTACCGTCTGTTGGTCACTCAACAGTGCTAAACTGGTGCTCACTTAGTATTCTGAACTGATTCATCGCTATATGTTTGGAAGTGCTACAGTCCCCGAGCTGGAATATTGCCCGAGTCTCTCTCTCTTTTGCTTTCCATTATTTCATGGAGATTAGATCAGCTCTGAACCTAAAAGCATTGCTGTCTTTGCAGAATAGTGATTTGCAGTGCTGTTGACAGAGAACACACACAATCAGCCAAAGACTGATAAAATTGAAACAATATAATTTCTCCCATTTCACATAATTGAAATTTGTTGCCAGCTATCAGGGACTATGTGGCTCATCTTGAAAGAGAGAAACTGCTTTACCAATGAGCAGTAGAACACTACAAACTGAATGAATAAATAAGCATTCAATGCAAATTTCATGTTTAAAGGAACTGAACAAGTGCGGAGCATTAAACCTTCCAATGCAATTAGTAGTACGCTTTTAAACTTAACCAGCCCAGGCCTGACAGAATACCTCGAGACAGATTTCCTATCTTTGAGTTAAAACCAAGCAATGTACCGGTTTGGTTTTAATTCCATTTCAATATTAAATTCACCAATTCAACACATTCCCCAGTAAATTTCTAGAATAAAATGTCCGCTACACTGCACGGATAATGAAAGTCTTTAGGATGAGTTAAATGTATGTTTTACCTGATCACTTCAATTTAGCTACAATATGAAGGTAAAAATGACCTGTGCACTTGACTGATCTGATGACTGATGTTAATAATCCCATGAGAGAATACTACCCTGCAGTGCTGCTTATTGTAGTGACATAACTAGCGACTTTCTGCCACAGGTTGACAGAAGAATTTCATTTATACCCTGATGCAATGCAGATTTCTGGGATGTACTCCTGCCACTTAATGGGAAATCACGGACATTGAGATGTTGCTCAGACCTTTAAACACTTATACTGTCAGAGCTGCATTTATATAGTCACTTTCACAACTTCAGGATATTCCAAGGTGCTTCACAGCCAATGAATTCTCCAGGAACTCCAACTCTGGCCTTTCGTGTAGCCCCCACTTTATTTACCCAAACATTCGTGGCCCTGTCTTCAGCTGTCTAGTTCCTAACCTCCCAAATCCTCTTCATCTCTCTCTCTCCCCTCCTTTAAGATGTTCGTTAAAACCTACTTCTTTGTACAAATGTTTGGTCACCTGTCCTAATGTCTTTTTCTTTGACTCAGTTTAAGTTTTCATCTGATTACGTTCCTGTGAAATATCTTGGGATGTTTTACTATTACAGCCGTTACATAAATGCAAGTTGTGGTTCAAGTGTGACCATCGTTGTAATGTAGAAAACATGGCAGCCAATTTGTGTACAGCAAGCTCCCACAAACAGCAATGAGATAAATGACCAATTGAACTATTTTATAGATAAGTAATAAATATTGGCCAGAACATGGAGAAAAATACCCTGCTCATCTTCAAACTATGCCATGGGATCTTTAATGTCCACCAGAAAAGGCAGACAGGACCTCGGTTTAATTATTTTTCAGAAACATGACACCGTTGACGGTGCAACTCTCCAATACGATAGAATCAACTTTTCACTCTACAAAATACTGAGCTTCTTTACTTTTGTACAACCTTAAGTCTGGACAGTGTGATGTATCAAAATGTGAGAAGGGTTGATTACAGGTCTATCATGGAGTGAAAAACAAATGGTTACAGGTCTGTCAACGGGTCTGGTACAGGTGGTTCTTTTTCTTTTTGGGCCTCCTTATCTCGAGAGACAATGGATATGCGCCTGGAGGTGGTCAGTGGTTTGTGAAGCAGCGCCTGGAGTGGCTATAAAGGCCAATTCTGGAGTGACAGGCTCTTCCACAGGTGCTGCAGAGAAATTTGTTTGTTGGGGCTGTTGCACAGTTGGCTCTCCCCTTGCGCCTCTGTCTTTTTTCCTGCCAACTACTAAGTCTCTTCGACTCGCCACAATTTAGCCCTGTCTTTATGGCTGCCCGCCAGCTCTGGCGAATGCTGGCAACTGACTCCCACGACTTGTGATCAATGTCACACGATTTCATGTCGCGTTTGCAGACGTCAGGTCTGTTATTTGCTCCAGTACAGCTCGTTTATGGTCTGACATTGGATAATGGCGGTGTTATAGGTTTGCCATTGGTTGACACTCTGGTGGTTCAAATGGATGAAGTAGCGAAGAAGTGATTTGAGACAATGAATTAAAAGTCTTGCACAATATTAAATAGGAAGCAAAAGCGAAACACTGCAAATGCTAGAAATTTGAAAAAAACCTAGAAAATATCATTGATCTGCATCTTTCAGGAAATTTACAGTGTCAGTCCAGGATTGTTGGTTTGGTCCTCAGGAACAAGCAGGTCAAATAAAAGTGACTTTAGTTTGTTATTTCAGTCATTAATATTTCTGCATAGGAGTATCCATTATCAAAAAGTGTTTTCTTTCACTCTCAAAAGCAAAAAAAAAATGTAATTATCAAACTCATTTACAATTTGATTAAGCCCCCAACCCTTCACTTTTGGCAGGAATTTTGGGTAGGAGACAGGGTGAGTTAGTATGCTGCCCGTTCATCTCCAAGACTTGGCTGGTTCATGGGACAGATCTGTCATCTTCCTGACAGCTGTCAAGAGCCCCAGGTGGAATGAGTCCAGACAGATCTTAATGGATGTCAGCCTGCAGAAGAAAGGCTCCTAAAATTTAGCATCAATTAGCACTAATTGGTCAATCTCCCAGAGCAAGTTCGTCTGGACAAGGGAAACTGGGATTTGGATTGAAGCAGTCGGTGTTCTGCTGAGGTTAATGCTCCTTGTTCAACAGTATAGAGAAAGACTGGTCCTGCATTTGATGCATAGTCCACCGAACTAGGGATCATTTGATTCTAAAAGCAAAATGCAAATCTTCAATTTCCAGTGTGATTGCTCCTCATCTTCAACCCATCCTCCAAACAACTTTTATAGAATCAAACAGCACTAAAAAAGAGGTCATTTGGCCCATCGTGCCTGTGCTGGCTCTTTGAAAAAAAAAAGTTAAATAAGCCCCACTTCCCCTGTTCTTTCCCCAGAGCCCTGCAAAATTTCTCTTTTGAAGTATTTATCCAATTCCCTTTTGAAAGTTACTATTGAATCTATTTCCACTATCCTTTCAGGCAGTGCATTCCAGATCTTGGTTCGCTGCATTAAAAAAAAAAATTCTCCTCATCTCCCTCTGGTTCTTTCGACAATTACCTTCAATCTGTGACCTCCAGTTACCAATGCTCCTGTCCACGGAACCAATTTCTCTCTGGCTGCTTTATCAAAACCCCTCGTAATTTTGAACGCCTCTATTAAATCTCTCCTTAACCTTCTGTGCCTGAAGTAACACAATCCCAGATTCTAAATGAAAAGAGAGATTCATATTGATACAGTATCTTGTCGCATTTTTCCCAAAATGCCTCAAAGTGCTTCACATATGATGAACTGATTTGCAATGTGGAGACTGATGTTACGTAGGCAAAAACACAGCGGCCATCCTGCACACAGCAAGATTCCACTTGAATGAGCAGGTGATCTGTTCTTCCGAGGGAGGAAGGTTGGCCAAGACACAAGGTGAACTCCCAGTTCTTCCAATAGCATTCTAACCAATGGAACAGCACCTCGGGCAATGCAACAGTCTCTCGGCATCTGACCAGACAGTTAGCTTAGATTGTGCCTTTGTATCCTAGAGTCGAACCCATAACCTTTTGACTCAGAAGCGAGGAGCTGGCATGTTGACGTCTGGATAAAAAGCCTGTTGACCTAGTTCTGATTTTTGTGGATGAGTGATGCAGAGGAGAAGCCATTAACCTTTACATTGTGAAACACAAAAAAGTGTAAAATTTAAAAATAGATTACCTGCTCACTGAGGCCCAAGTTTAGCTCTAAATGAATAGTCAATATAGCTTGTATGAAAGTAAATACATTTGGGAATTGGGTCCTTAAGCTATACTACTGTCATAAAAAAAAGATAATGTTGGTCCACAGAAAGCTGAAACCACAAGAAATTGTTGGTTTCAGTCCAGTGTGGAATGAATACCTCTGACTGCAGCTCAACAAAGTAACAAACACCCTCCTGCATTGTATTGGTTGTAATGGATTCTAGTTGTAAATCTTAACCCTTTATAACTGGATAGTCCAAACTACTGGGCTGTTGTTTTCTGGTCAACTGAAAGAAAAAGAACTTGCATTTATAGCAGTGTCTTTCTCACTTCCCATCTCTGTTTTTTCTCTCTCGTACTCCAATCTTTCTTTCCCTCTCTGTATCAGATTTGACTCTAATTCACCCTCCTTCACCATCATTCCTCTGTTTCTTTCTCGATCCTTAAAGCTGAGTGGTTGGAACATTTCCTGCTCTGGCCAGTTATCTTCAAGCTTCAGACAAACATCAGTAGTGATGCTGAGCTGGCTGCCTAGGTTAACTGACATATACTGAGGGGGGTGGGTTGCAGTTGGGCAACATACAAGGAAGTTGGAGTCTCACATCTCCATACTAAGCTAATGCAGTCAGCCTTACAGCTTGCCTGAAGACTAACCTTTTTCCACCTCACGGCACTGCATGATATTAGAGTCAGAGTCACAGAATTTTACAGCACAGAAACAGGCCCTTCGGCTCATCGGTGTCTGTGCCGGCCATACTACACCCAACTATTCTAATCCCATATTCCTGCATTTGGCCCGTAGCCCTGTATGCTATGGCGTTTCAAGTGCGCATCTAAACACTTAAATGTTGAGGATTCCTGCCTCCACCACCTCTTCAGGCAGTGCGTTCCAGATTCCAATCACCCTCCAGGTGAAAAGAGGTTTCCTCAAATCTCCCCTAAACCTCCTGCCCCTTACCCCAAATCTATGCCCCCTGGTTCTTGACCCTTCCACTAAGGGAAAAAGTATCCTCCTATCTAACCTATCAATGCCCCTCATAATCTTGTACACCTCAATCACGTCCCCCCTCAGCCTTCTCTGCTCCAAGGAAAACAACTCCAGCCTTTCAGTCTCTTCATAACGGAAATGCTCCAGCCCAGGCAACATCGTGGTGAATCTCCTCTGCGCCCTCTCCAGTGCAATCACATCCTTCCGATAGTGTGGTGCCCAGAAATGTACACAGTACTCCAGATGTGGCCTAACTAGCGTTTTATTGCCACATACAGTTTTGCTAACTACACAAGCCTGACCCAGTTGCAAAAAAAAAGTACAAGGGTACAAACATTGAGAGACTGCGCTTAACTACTCTCCCCCGAAAGGCTGGATGCTGGCAGCTTCAATACTGAGACAGACTGAATTTTGGGAAGTACAGGTCTCAAGGGATATGGAGCAATGGCTGGGCAAATGGAAAGAGGTCAGATCAGTCATGTTATAATTGATTGGCAGAACAGGCCTAAGAGGCTGAATTGCCTACTCCTGTTCCTATGTCATGCCAGGATTATGTTAGATGTGCGCAAATGCAGCCTCATCGGCTGAAACGTCACTGTCTGCAAAGTCTCAGGCAGCTGTCAGTAATAAAAATGGCATTGCTCAATTTGACACCAAAAAACAAATTGAACCCAAACCCTCAATGGCTGCAATCGCTGCCTTCACACCCCCCCACAAACCGTACCCTGCGTTGACCTTCGCAAAGTCTGTGGGATTGGGTAGGCGGGTGGGAGATTTGGTGTGGAAGCAGCCTCAAGAAGCCAGCCTTTGGCAGTTTGAAGGTACGTCTCCAGCATCTCTTTGACAAAGTGTTACAAGAGGTTTTATTTTTGTACTAAAATCTTAAACTTGTGTTTTAAAAACCTGGAAAAAAAGGATTCAATGGACATGGACACCTGCAAATAGCTGAAATGTTTGGATGTTGACTTTGTATACAAGAATAGGAAAGCACACAGCTTCAAGGAAGCCAGCCAGCAGTTTTTGACCTCCGAGCAACACTGATGGGGAGACAGTGTGTCTGGTTATGCTGTCAGCTCAGGAAGGTTTACTTTTACTTTGGACCCTTTTAAAAACCAGTGAGTTGGACAAAGAGCAGGAATTTGAAATTTGATTTTTGACCTGTCTTGAGATCAAAGTGGAAGACCCCCAAAAAAGTCCTCTCTGTAAAAGGAGACTTGCATCTCTTGAAAAGAAATCCTGCATTTGAAAGGTGGTAAATTCCTATTGCCTCCTGTCTCTGAAGAATTCCTGCATCCAGTGAGATTCCAGTTTCCTCCTGTGTTTTGGGAAAACCTGAAACTTGAAGAAAGCTTCTACTGCTGCTGCGAGTCCTAAGCAGACCTGTTGCTGCCCCCCTGCTGAAAGAACTGTGATGCCTGCTGTAGCCAAATTGCCTTGAATGCCTACCCATCACAGATTGTTCAACCACCTTGCCTGGAGAGACTTTGAGTGGCATCCAATGATTTGACTCTGGGACCCCTCAAAGAATTTCCTACTAGAATGTGAAACTATTATTTTATTATGCCTATGAAACAGCTGTAAACCAAAATCCTTTATCCCCAGTTAACCTGTTTTTTGAAGGTATGTGTGTATGTGCGCATGAGGGTGAGGGATATAAGAAGCTTTTCATATATATAGATATAGATTAATCTCATTAGTGGTTAAGCCTTTTTTTTTTCTAATAAATAGTTAATGTTGCTGTTGTTTAAAGAAACCTGGTTGGTGTACTTTACCTGGGGGACAAACAGTGTCTAATTGGCTATTCTTCGATAGGTGGGAAAATGTATTGATATGCTGTGACCCGTGGAGAAGTGGGACTGAATTAACAGTGCATTTCTCCCGCCTTGATCGTAACAAAAGATTCTAGAATGAAGGCAGAAGTTGCCCAGACCCTCAGGTCTGTTCTGTGCACACCTTTAAGGGGTGTGGCGACATTATTCTGCCAGCAGTGTAACAGCTGTGATGTAACACACCAAATGACTTCTGGTGTGTGGGCAGTCTTAAGTAAATACCTGTACAGTGAAGACTTGTGTGTACGTGCAGAACCATCCTTAAAGAATCTACGTTACTGATCCTATCTTGAATGGTCAGTGCTTTGTGTATAGTTGCATGCTAGCACAGAGGTTCAGAGAAAATGCAATATGTTTTGCCCAATTAGAACATGACTGATCGGACCTTGACTCTGTTTACCCTGCCATTGCTCCATATCCCTCGAGACCTGTACCCATGAAGATTGTAGGTCCACTTCCCTCACCCACACACTAAGAACAATCTAGCTTGACCCACAGTTCCCTTAAAAAAAGGTTGACATATTGGGGTATTGATGTGGGTAATGATGCACCTCATGGTGGGATGGGGAAAGGGAGCCGTGAGCAACTTGTCCATTTGTTCAGAAAGACTATAGCTTATGAATGCATTTGCTGCCAATGCAACCACTAGGTAGCGCAGTACTAGCACATGCACAAATACCACCTCATCCACAGAAATGTCACTGTCTGATGTCTCAAGCAGCTGCGGGTAATAAAAATGGCACTGCTCAATTTGACACAAAATAAGAATTGAACCCATTCCCCCTCATTGCTCAATGGCCACGATCGCCGCCTTCACAACACCCCCCCACCCCAACAGTACCCCACTCCCTCCCACGATTGCCGCCTCAATCGCCGCATTCAGTTTCCCACTCCCGCCAGTGTTCGCCAGTTCTCTTCACTGCTCCTGTCTTCTCGCTGCTCCCATCTTCTCGCCATTCCCTCCTGCCGCTCACTCACTGCCTGGAGAAGGAACAGGGGGGGTGGGGGTGTGCGAGCAGCAATCGGGGCAAGTGGTGAGGTGGGAAGTGAACAGTTGGGAGCAGCAGGATGGAGCAGTGAAGAGTCAGGAGTGGCGGGATGGAGCAGCGGGAGGGAGCGCAGAAGAGAAGTGGCAATTGAGGTGGCAATCGTGGAGGGCAGCAAGGGACCGTTGAGGGGGATGGAGGTGGCGATCGTAGCCATTGAAGGGTGAGGCAACACTGACGTCATTATGTCTGATGTCATTACGGGGCGACATCACCAGGCGATGCATAGACCCATACTTGCAAGCTGGCAAATGTTCGGACACACTAATGATGTCGGTGATCCCTCTGCGCATACTCTTGTCAGGAGATACTCCAATAATTTATGTGGGACATATGCCTATGTCAAAAGGTGCTACATATTCTTGATATTATTGCTGATGACAATCTGATTGTATCGCATTGCTGTTTGTGGAAGCTTGCTGTGTGCAAATTGGTTGATTTCCTATATTACAACAATGACTAGACTTTAAAAGTACATCATTGGCTGTAAAGTACATTGTACATCCTGTGTATGTGATGTTATATAAATGCAAGTCTTTCTTGTACAGGTTCACCAACAGCTATTTTCATAATAATAATTTGTTCCTTTCAGCAATCAGTGAGCACTTTATTTAGAAAACTAAATCATGGTTTCCAGGGACAAGGTTAAGCAAAGAGATAGACGATTTTTCCCCAATTACTTCTGAGAATGTTGGCTGTGAACATAAATATTAATATGCGCATGAAACTATTAAATGTTTCACTCGCACTATTTGGCTGAGGTGAGAATAGAAGCTCATCGTTTCCAGATCAATCAATGAACATTATTAGACAGACATATCCATCCGCATGCAGGCCAAGAATATATCATTTGAGTTCAGGTCCCATCAGCAGAGACTGACTTAGATCCATTATATTAAACATGTCAGATAATCAATTTCTGCTGAGCCTTTTCTTGGAGAAACAAGCCAGTATTTACTATCACACAGGAACCAGTACAAAGAATACAATGACCCTTTCAGAGACTTTAACTTGGCTTCTAGAGACCATCTTTCTTGCTTAATACCTGCCAATATATTTGATGATGTGACTGAGTCACACCAGCTATGAATCCTAAACGTTACTGGGTCAGTTTATTTTACAGAATCAACACGGAGCTACATATCAGTTCAAAATCATTAATTGAACATGTTAGCCACAAATTGTTATGATAGAAACACAAGAAATCTGATATAATCTATCAAAGATAGGTTCAGATAAAGCCCTTCGCCCATTTGTTCTCATCTATCCAGAATTTCAACAATAACACCTTCCCATTTCTTAAATGAATCAAATAACCTGCCCTTGGCCAGCCTTCATGGCTTTAGCTATGCTTCCTGGCCTCAAACCATTCCTGGCCTCAGGACCCACTTCCCGATATCAGCGGCTTTGGAGCATGCTCCACAAATGTAGAGAAAAATTCAATGGCAAAAAGCCAACGGGAACTCTCCAAAACTATGCACAGGAATTTAATCTGTTTCTTTAAGAGAGCAGAGGGGATTTTTTTGCCTTCCATCAGCATTGGTTACATTCAGTAGGGGTGTTCTGGGATTCTCAGTGGAAGGCAGGAGCTAATGACTACTATTAATGATATATAATTTTCAAAGCTGCAGCCAGCTTACTCATAATGAGCCTTTTTTAAACTCACTGTTTAAAGAGTTGATGTAAAAGGTGGAAAGAAGTATAGCTCTGGAATATTTCCAAAATATTGGAGAAGACTTTATATATTTGTTCTCAGACCATGGACAGGCCACATTAGCTGCCCAGCCCATGCAATTCTTACAACTAAAGAGGCTTGACAGACTACTTCAGAGTTCAATGAGAGCCAATCACATCATATGGGACCAAAGTCAGATATAGGCCATACCAGGTCAGGGTAACAGGATCATGTGAGGGTGGCAGATTCCCTGTAGGTTATTAGTGAACCAGTTAGGATTTTAATAACAGTTTCATGGTCACTTTTCTTGGTGCCAGACAACAAATTAAGTTATTGAATTCAATTCCACAACTCACAGGATTCAAATTCAGGTTACCGTGCCATGCCATTACACTCAAGTTGCCAGCCTCGTGGTGGTTCTTGGCCTTGACACATTGCCAGGTTCACACAACTGGGTGCATTACTGCTGTCAATTGAGATAGGTCCATGCAATATCCTTCAGTAATGCATAAATGACATCTTTCAGATGAGACGTTAAACCAAATCCCTGTCTGTCATCTCAGGTGGATGTAAAAGATCCAATTGTACTATTGTCCTGGTCCATATTTGTCCCTCAACCACACCACAAAAACAGATTATCTGATCATCTCATTGCTGTTTGTGGGATCTTGCTGTGCGCAATTCCTACATTACAACCGTGACTACACTTTGCAATTACTTCACTGGCCGCAATGGGATGTCCTGAGGTTATGAAAAGGTGCTATAGAAATGCAAGTTCTTTCTCTGAATTGGCAACATTGATTAGATCAGATTTAGCTTCTCGTATTTTTGATATCAAATCTTAAATTACACCAAAGCCCAATTGGCTGGATTTACTAAGCCAGCTCCTGTTACTTTGCCATTCACTTCGACTGAGAGCATCATTGTTTTTCCAATGTGGTAAGCACTTTCAGAAACTACATGGCCTTAAAACCATAATTCACGAATACCATCTGATTACTGGAATGGGCCAGCTGTCTGAGTAAACCAATAATGGCTGCACTGTCTCATTAGCAAAATGTTTGATTCCCACTTTAAACATTCAGCAGGGTGAATTGATCTGATTATTTTAAAAAACAGTCGATCTGAATGGGGCACTATAAAAGAGTCTTTTGTACACCAGACATTGCATGCAATGCACATTGTGGATCTCTGCTGAGTTTATACCAAATCAATGGAAAAAGGCAGTGTTAGGGGCTCTACAAAGAATGGGATGAGAAGTGAGTGTTCTGTCCTTTCATATCTAAATCTGCTCATTATAGACCTGCCCACTCAAATGAACATTAAAGAACATGGCACTGTTGGAAGAACAGCAGGGAGTTCTCAGACTGATCTGGCCAACATTAATCCTCAACTGGTCCCAACAAAAACAGATTGCTTCATTTTTTCAACCATAGTTCAGTTGGTAGGACTCACAACTGACTCAGAAGCTAATGAGTACAAGTCTCACTGCAGAAATTCAAGCACAATAATCTCGGCTGACACTCCCATGCAGTACTGAAGTGCTGCACTGTTGGAGGTGCTGACTTTCAGAAGAAACATTAAACTGAAGCCCCGTCTGCTGTCTCAGGTCGACGTAAAAGATCCCATAGCATTATTTCAAAGAAGAGCAGAAGAGTTCTCCCTGGTGTTCTGGCCAATCTTTGTCCTTTAATCAACACCTAAATACAGATTAGCTGGTCATTATCAAATTGCTGTTTGTGGGACCTTGCTGTGCACAAATTGGCTGCTGTATTTCCTACATTACAATAGCGACTGCACTACTTTGGCTGTAAAGCACTTTTGTACATCCTGAGGTTGTGAAAGCACTCTAGAAATACAGGTCTTTCCTTTTACAGAAGGAGGCATCTGAAATGTGACCTTGTAGTGGCATATAAAATGGTCAAGGCATGGCAAAGTAAATCTGGAGAATTACTTTAATTTAGATTGTCCATATGTAAAGTGGACAGAGGTTCAAACTAATAGATGAATTTAAGACTGATATCAGGAAGTTCTTCATACAAAGATTGAACACCACTTGGAGTTTACCCTCAGATAGAATAATGGAGGCAAAAGACTGGAACCCACTAATAATCAAAAGGGATACTCAAATGAATGAATGAAAAAAAAAGGGAGAAAGGACTTGTATTGACTTAGTGCCTTTAAATATTGGCCAGGATATCAGCGAGATCTCTCCTGTTCTTTTAAATATTGCCACCTGAAAAGGCAGATAGGCCCTCAGCGGCTCTTCCAAAAGGCAGCACCTCGACCAATGCAATACTGGTCCAGAAGTGCACTGGAGTGTCAGCCTACATCATGGGCTCAAATGTCTGGAGTAGGACTTAAACCCATGACTTTCCTGATTCAGAGGCAAGTATGCTAATACTGAGTTATGGCCGACACCCTGAGATATGTAGCAGAGGCAACAAAAAGGAATCCTTTAAGCATCAGTTGGCTGAACAAACATGGGCTGAATGGCCTTCCTTGATCGTACTTATGATCGAGTTTTACATAAATGCAAGCATTATTTTTTTCTAAGTTCCCTAAAAGGAGAGTCTGCAATATTGAGTGAAGTGAAGGGATTGATTTCCTCATATTGGTACAGTACATATCTGTTTACCTGTAGTGTTGTGACACTGACGTAGCCATGGAGGTCTCGGGGCTGCTGGTCCTTGTTGGGTTGGGTGAAAACTCTTGTTCTGTTTAAAATCCCACCGTGGCCCAGGTAAGGCTGGAGGAGAAGCGAAGAGGTGTCATATGTGTAGCGGACCACTGCCATGAAGAGTGAGACCACCAATAACAAGCTCAGCACAAGAATCAATTTCTTCTGTAAGGGGAGGGGGAAAAAAAGGATAAAACAGGAAAATACTTGTTAGTCT
This sequence comes from Heterodontus francisci, assembly GCF_036365525.1. NCBI lineage: Eukaryota > Metazoa > Chordata > Chondrichthyes > Heterodontiformes > Heterodontidae > Heterodontus > Heterodontus francisci. Next base: position 17,170,680 of record NC_090378.1, read on the forward strand.
GGACAAAACAATTTGCATAGGATGATGAAATGACAACTCCAAATTTAGAATATAGAAAGGACCACATGCACTGGAGGCCATTCAGACCCTCGAGTCTGTTCTGCCATTCGATTAGATCATGGCTGATCTGTACCTAACTCCATTTAACCACCTTGGTTCTGTGAACATCACCTAACAAAAATCTATCAATTTGAGTTTTGAAATTTTCAACTGAATCCCCAGCCGCAACCGCATTTTGCCGGGGGGGGGGGGGGGGGGGGGGGGGGGAAAAAGCGTTCCAGATTTCCACTACCCTGTGTGTGAAGAAATGCTTCCTGACCTCACCTCTGAACAGTCTTGCTCTAATTTTAAGGTTATGGTCTGTCGCCCTCCCAAACAAACAGAGGAAAAAGTTTCTCTCTAGCTACCCAATACAATCCTCAAAAGGATTGCATTTATATAGCACCTTTCATGACTGCCGAAAGTCTCAAAGCACTTTACTCTTGAAGTGTAGTCACTGTTGTAATGTAGGAAATTCAGCAGCCAATTTGGGCACAGAAAGCTCCCACAACTAGCAATGTGATAACCAGATTATCTGTTTTTATAATGTTGATTGAGGGATGAATATTGCCAGGACACTCTAGTGCTCTTCTTCAAAATAGTGCAATGGGGGATCTTTTACATCCACCTCAGAGGGCAGGCAGAGCCTCAGTTTAACACCGATTTGAAAGGCAGCACCAACAGTGGAGCACTCCCTCAGTTCTGCACTGGAGTGTCAATCTTGATTTTTGTGCTCAAGTCCTGGAGTGAGATTTGAATCCAGAACCTTCAGATTCAGATATACTACCACCTAAGCCACAGCTGACTCATTAATCATTGCAAACACCTCAGTTAGATCACCCTTTAATCTATACTCAGGACTACAAGCCTACTCTGTATAGCCTGTCCTCAATTTAACTCTTTCAGTCCCAGTATCATTATAGTAAATTGACCAATGTACAAGGTAAATAAAAAAGGTACTGAATTGGGGCAAGGCCGATTTCAATATGATAAAACAGGATCTGGCCAGAGTGGACTCGGAGCAGCTTGTTGTAGGAAAGTCTACATCAGACCAGTGGGAGTCAAAAAGGAAATAGTGAGGATTCAGAGCCAACATGTACCCATTGTGACGGGTAGGACCAACAAGTCCAGGGAACCCTGGATGTCAAGGGATATAGAGAATTGGATCAGGAAAAAAAAAAGTCTTATAGCAGATTCAGAGCACTGAAAACAGCAGAGGCACTAGGAGTATAGAAAGTGTAGGGGGTACCAAAAAAAGTAATTAGGAGAGCAAAGGAGACATGAAAAAACAGTGGCAGGCAAGATAAAGGAAAATCCTAAGGCATTTCATAAGCATATCAAGGGCAAGAGGATAACCAGGGAAAGAGTGGGGCCCATTAGGGACCAAAGTGGCAATCTGCGTGGAGCCAGAGGACATAGGTGAGGTTTTAAATGAATACTTTGCATCTGTGTTCACTATGGGGAAGGACAATGTAGGTGTAGAGATCAGGGAGGGGGAAGGAGATATACTTGAACATATTAACATTGAAAGGGAGGAAGTATTAGCTGTTTTAGTGGGCTTAAAAGTGGATAAATCACCAGGCCCAGATGAGATGTATCCCAGGCTGTTATATGAGGCAAGGGAGGAGATAGCAGGGGCTCTGACACAAATTTTCAAATCCTCTCTGGCCACTGGAGAGGTACCAGAGGACTGGAGGACAGTGAATGTGGTGCCATTATTCAAGAAGGGGAGCAACGATAAACCAGGTAATTACAGGCCGGTGAGTCTAACATCAGTGGTTGGGAAAATATTGGAAAAAATTGAGGGACAGGATTAATCTCCATTTGGAGAGGCAGGGATTAGAACAAAGAACAGTACAGCACAGGAACAGACCATTCGGCACTCCAAGCCTGCGCCGATGTTGATGCCTGCCTAAACTAAAACCTTCTGCACTTCCGGGGACTGTATCCCTCTATTCCCATCCTATTCATGTATTTGTCAAGATGGCTCTTAAACGTCACTATCGTACCTGCTTCCACCACCTCCCCCGGCAGCATGTTCCAGGCACTCACCACCCTCTGTGTAAAGATCTTGCCTCGCACATCCCCTCTAAACTTTGCCCTCCGCACCTTAAACCTATGTCCCCTAATAACTGACTATTCCACCCTGGGAAAAAGCTTCTGACTATCCACTCTGTCCATGCCACTCAACTTTGCAAACCTCTATCATGTCACCCCTCTACCTCTGTCATTCCAGTGAAAACAATGAGTTTTTCCAACCTCTCCTCATAGCTAATGCCCTCCAGACCAGGCAACATCCTGGTAAACCTCCTCTGTACCCTCTCCAAAGCCTCCACATCCTTCTGGTAGCGTGGCGACCAGAATTGCATGCAATATTCCAAGTGTGGCCTAAAGTTCTGTACAGCTGCAGCATGACTTGCCAATTTTTATACTCTATGCCCTGACTGAAGGCAGCAAGCATGCCGTATGCCTTCTTGACTACCTTATCCACCTGCGTTGCCACTTTCAGTGACCTGTACGCCCAGATCTCTCTGCCTGTCAATACTCCCAAGGGTTCTGCCATTTACTGTATACTTCCCACCTATATTAGATCTTCCAAAATGCATTACCTCACATTTGTCCGGATTAAACTCCATCTGCCATTTCTCCACCCAAGTCTCCAACTGTATCCTCTGACAAACCTCATCACTATCCACAACTCCACCAACCTTTGTGTCGTCCGCAAACTTACTAATCATACCAGCTACATTTTCCTCCAAATCATTTATATATACTACAAACAGCAAAGGTCCCAGCACTGATCCCTGCAGAACACCACTAGTCACATCCCTCCATTCAGAAAAGCACCCTTCCATTGATACCCTCTGTATTCGATGACACAGCCAGTTCTGTATCCATCTTGCCAGCTCACCTCTGATCCCATGTGACTTCACCTTTTGCACCAGTCTGTTATGAGGGACCTTGTCAAAGGCTTTACTGAAGTCCATATAGATAACATCCACTGCCCTTCCTTCAATCATCTTTGTCACTTCCTCAAAAAACTCCATCAAGTTAGTGAGACACGATCTCCCCTTCACAAAACCATGCTGCCTCTCGCTAATAAGTTTGTTTGTTTCCAAATGGGAGTAAATCCTGTCCCGAAGAATCCTCTCCAATAATTTCCCTACCACTGACGTAAGGCTCATCGGCCTATAATTTCCTGGATTATTCTTGCTACCCTTCTTAAACAAAGGAACATTGGCTATTTTCCAGTCCTCTGGGACCTCACCTGTAGCCAATGAGGATGCAAAGATTTCTGTCAAGGCCCCAGCAATTTCTTCCCTTGCCTCCCTCAGTATTCTGGGGGTAGATCCCATCAGGCCCTGGGGACTTATCTACCTTAATGCTTTGCAAGACACCCAACACCTCCTCCTTTTCGATAATGAGATGACAGACTATCTACACTCCCTTCCCTAGACTCATCATCCACCAAGTCCTTCTCTTTGGTGAATACTGATGCAAAGTACTCATTTAGCACCTCGCCCATTTCTTCTGGCTCCATACATAGATTCCCATCTCTGTCCTTGAGTGGGCCAACCCTTTCCCTAGTTACCCTCTTGCTCTTTATATATGTATAAAAAGCCTTGGGATTTTCCTTAATCCGGTTTGCCAATGACTTTTCATGACCCCTTTTAGCCCTCTTGACTCCTTGCTTAAGTTCCTTCCTGCCTTTATATTCCTCAGGTGCTTCATCTGTTCCTAGCCTTCCAGCCCTTACGAATGCTTCCTTTTTCCTTTTGACTAGGCTCACAATATCCCGTGTTATCCAAGGTTCCCGAAACTTGCCAAACTTATCCTTCCTCACTGGAACATGCCGGTCCTGGATTCTAATCAACTGACATTCGAAAGACTCCCACATGTCAGATGTTGATTTACCCTCAAACAGCCGCCCCCAATCTAAATTCTTCAGTTCCTGCCCAATATTGTTATAATTAGCCTTCCCCCAATTTAGCACCTTCACTCGAGGACTACTCTTATCCTTATCCACAAATACCTTAAAACTTATGGAATTCTGGTCACTGTTCCCGAAATGCTCCCCTACTGAAACTTCGACCATCTGGCCGGGCTCATTTCCCAATACCAGGTCCAGTACGGCCCCATCCCTAGTTGGACTCTGTACATATTGTTTCAAGAAGCCCTCCTGGATGCTCCTTACAAATTCTGCCCCTAGCACTAAGTGAGTCCCAGTCAATATAGGGGAAGTTAAAATCACCCACCACCACAATCCTGTTACCTTTACATCTTTCCAAAATCTGTCTACATATCTGCTCCTCTACCTCCCACTGGCTGTTGGGAGGTTTGTAGAAAACCCCCAACATAATGACTGCACCCTTCCTATTCGAGCTCCACCCATATTACCTCGCTGCATGAGCCCTCAGAGGTGTCCTCCTGCAGTACAGCTGTGATATTCTCCTTAACAAGTAATGCAACTCCCCCACCCCTTTTACCTCCCCCTCTATCCCACCTGAAGCTTCTAAATCCTGGAACATTTAGCTGCCAATCTTGTCCTTCCCTCAACCAAGTCTCTGTAATAGCAACAACATCATAGTTCCAAGTACTAATCCAAGCTCGAAGTTCATCTGCCTTACTTGTTATACTTCTTGCATTGAACATTGAAACAAATGCACTTCAGACCACCAGTCCTGCTGTGCTCCGCAACATCTCCCAGCCTGCTCTTCCTCTTAGCCTTACTGGCCTTATTTACTAGATCCCCCTCATTTATTTCACTTGCTGTCCTACTGTTCTGGTTCCCACCCCCCTGCCACACTAGTTTAAACCCTCCAGAGTGATGCTAGCAAGCCTCGCAGCCAGGATATTTGTGCCCCTCCAGTTTAGATGCAACTCGTCCTTCTTGTACAGGTCCCATCTGTCCAGATATCTGAAACCCTCCCTTCTACACCAGCTGTTCAGCGACGTGTTTAGCTGCACTTATCAGGGATAGTCAGCATAGCTTTGTCAGGGGAGATCATGTCGAGCTAACTTGATTGAATTTTTCAAGGATGTGACTAGATGTGTAGATGAGGGTAAAGCAGTTGTAGTCTACATGGACTTCAGTAAGGCTTTTGATAAGATCCCGCATGAGAGATCAGTTGAGATAAGTGCCCATGGGATCCAGGGCAATTTGGCAAAGTGGATCCAAAATTGGTTTAGTGGCAGGAGGCAGAGGGTGATGGTCGAGCGTTGCTTTTGCGAGTGGAGGCCTGTGACCAGTGGTGTACCACAGGGATCGGTGCTGGGACCCTTGCTGTTTGTCGTGTACATTAATGATTTAGATGTGAATATAGGAGTTATGATAAGCAAGTTCACAGATGGCATGAAAATTAGTGGTGTCATAAATAGTGAGGAGTAAAGCCTTAGATTACAGGACGATATAGATGGGCTGGTAAGATGGGCGGAGCAGCAGCAAATGGAATTTAATCCTGAGAAGTGTGAGGTGATGCATTTTGGGAGGACTAACAAGGCAAGGGAATATACAATGGATAATAGGACCATAGGAAGTACAGAGGGATCTTGGTGTACTTGTCCATAGATCGCTGAAGGCAGCAGCACATTTCGATAAAGGTGGTTAGCAAGGCATATGGGATACTTGCCTTTATCAGCCGAGGCACAGAATACAAGAGCAGGGAGGTTATGATGGAGCTGTATAAAATACTAGTTAGGCCACAGCTGGAGTACTGTGTACAGTTCTGGGCGCCACACTATAGGAAGGATGTGACTGCACTGGAGAGGATGCAGCCTGGGCTGGAGCATTTCTGCTATGAAGAGAAACTGGATAGGCTGGGGTTGTTTTCCTTGGAGCAGAGAAGACTGAAGTAGGACATGATTGAGGAATACAAAATTATGAGGCGCATTGATAGGTTAGATAGGAAGAAATTTTCCCCCTTAGCAGAGGGGTCAATAACCAGGGGGCACAGATTTAAGGAAAGGGACAGGAGGTTTAGAGGAGATTTGAGGAAAGTTTTTTCACCCAGAGAGTGGTTGGAATCTGGAACGCACTGCCTGAAGGCGTGGTAGAGGCAAGAACCCTCACAACATTTAAGAAATATTTAGATGAGCACTTGAAACTCCACAGCACACAAGGCTATGGGCCAAATGATGGAAAATGGGATTAGAATAGTTAGTTGCTTGATGGCTGGCACAGACACAATGAGCCGAAGGGCCTGTTTCTGTGCTGTATGACTGACAAGAATTCAAGTGTAGAACATAATGGTGAAAGTGACCCTTTGACTTATTTGTTCTTATCCTTGGGGAAGCCCCTCCTTCTTCCTATCACAGCTTTTAGCAGGTATTACCTTATATCACTGGGGCTGATTTTCCAATTGTGCAGTACTGAGGGAGTGCTACAGTGTTGGAGGTGCCATTTCTCAGATGAAACATAAAACTGAGGCCCCATCCATCCTTTCCAGGTGGATGTAAAAGATACCAAGGCTCTGTTTGAAGAAAAGCAGGGGAGCTCTCCCTGGTCAATGTTTATCCCTTAATCGACATCAAAAACAGATTACCTGATCATTACAACATTGCAGTTTGTGGGAGCTTGCAAATCAAGTTAAATTATGACTGACTGTATTGCATTGGTAACCCTCAAGGATCACCAGACATTTGTCACTAAAGAAACAAATTCTTATTTTTGTACTTCAACAGACACACAGCAGCTACAAAAACAAAATGCGAATCCCTTTGGCTTTTTGTTTCTCATTTCCTTTCCCCATAAACCAGACATCCTCAGTACTATATAGCACTCCACACCAACTGGGGGGACAATTTTTATGAACTAAATGATGCTGTTACTCATGGTAGTTGTTGCTGAGATTTGGGAGGGTACACAGGGCCCAATCCAAAAGGGGGAAAGACAGACTTGTTCTGCTAAAAGGTCACAGACATGAAAAGGTCAACTCTGCTAGTCTCCCCACAGATGCTGCCAGACCTGCTGAGTATTTCAAGCATTTTCTGTTTTTATTTTAGAAAGGGTTGCAGTTGTATTCCATCCACAGGACATCCCAAAACATTTTACAGCCAATAAAGTACTTTTGACGAATAGGCACTGTTGTAATGTAGGAAAAGCAACACCTCCATCAGCACAGAGGCAAGAAGTTGCCATGTTTGGAAGGAGCCATGAAGAAATAAACAATGAATGGAAGGAACTATGAAAATAGTCAGCTGTTAAACTGAACCACAAGAGCATGGACACTTATACCATGGACAAAATGGAGTAGCGGTCACATGACCCCTCCTATTGACAATACACATCTGTCTGTTAAGGATGAAACATGTTAACCTCATCTGAAATAGCTCTGGGAAGAACCCATTGAAATTGAAAGGAGCACCATTGCATATTGATGACTCCTATCTACATGAATGAACTAATAAAAGGTTCTGGAGACAGACTGACTCACGGCCTAAACCAAAATGAATAGAAGTATAGTCACACCATTGTAATGGAATGGGCTCCATTCAGACAGACATCGATAGATAACCACGGTTTCCATATCACAGACCATTGTGTGGTCACACCAGGGGAGGAGGTGCTGTGACACCTGAGAAACTCAAATGTGATGACTTTACCTTAAAAAGTAACCCTTTGGAGAGAAAGGAGATGATCAAGCCAAGACCACATAAAGCCAGTTCCCCAGCCAGAGGTTGAGAGAGATACAGCTAAACAAAAAAAAAACCCTACTGAACAAGAACTAAACAATTACACAGAGAAATTACAAAGTGACTTTGAAACTCTCCACCCAAGGTGATAAACCAAATTCACACCATTAACTTTGGCCTGGGTTTTAACCACTAGAACTCATCAATACATCAGCAAGTCCAAGACTGCAAACCTCCAGGCCTGCAACTTTAAAACAAAAAAAAAAAAAACGACTTTTGTCCCAAGATGACGCTCAGTTTTCTGTAATCCACAAACTTATATCACCTTGCACTTTAATTGCATTCTACCCTTTTCTCTCTATCAGTTCTTGTGTGCATGCTTGCATGAATGAGTGAGTGGGTGAAGGTTGCGAACATTTTGGGAATTGTTCAAAAATAAATAGTTATCTTCCTTTTTTTAAAACCTATGAGAAAACCCTAAAAACACTCAGGGACTAATGCACCATTTTTAACAAAGATGACTGTGGCCATTTGGGAGGTGAAAAGTAGAAGCCACCCACACCACTTACCACCAGTCTGTAATAGATTACTCAAGTTTCTGGAGTAAGACTTGAACACACAACCTTCAAAGTCAGGCAGTCAGAAAGCTACCACTGAGCCACAGCCTACACTGAAAACATTAGCTACAAAGTGAAATGGGAAGCTAGACTAAACTGCATGAAGTCGAAGGATATGCTGATTGGATGAGATGAAGTAAATAAAGTGGGAAGAGGCTTGTGTGGAGCATAAACACAGGCATAGCTGGACAGAATAGTCTGTTACTGTGCCCTAAATTGTATGCAATAGATACGACTGTAATCTTTGTATATTATTACAGAAACACATTCCCAATTGGCAAAGTCAGGCATCAATGATACTGCTGTCTCTCCTGAAGAGAGAACCTTTGTACTCTTGCACCTTTGACCTGACCAATGCTCACACAGGAACCTCGAAGGATTGTTTGAGGTTATTGATGTTTCCTGTGACAGCCAGGGGCAAAAATATTGATCAGGGCTGCAGTGAGCTTTATTGAAAGAGGCAATGCTGTTCCAGCCTTGGAGGACGCCTGTAGCGTGTCTTACAGCAAGTGGCACAAGTCTATAATTTCACTCTTGGTGACATATAGCCTCCTCAACCAGTACTCTGCTCTTAAAGAGTCAGTCTTGGTAGCACTGTCATCTGAGTCAGAAAGTTGTGGATTCAAGTCCTACTCCAAGGACTAAGCATGCAATGCAGGCTGATGCTCCGTTGCACTACTGAGTGAGTGCTGCACCATTGGTCATGCATCCTTTGTGTGTGATGTTAAACTCATCCACCCACTCGTGCAATTGCAAAAGATCCCAAGGCACTATTTTGAAAAACAGGGGACTTCTCCACAGTGTTCTGACCAACATTTAGTCCTCAATAAACATCACTAAAAATCAGATTATCTGGACATTATCCCCATGGACTGCAGCGGTTCAAGAAGGCCACTCACCACCACCTTCTCTCATGGGCAATTAGGGATGGACAATAAATGGTGGCCTGGTCAGCAACACCCACATCCCATGAGACGAATAAAAAAAAATTACTATTTGCGGGACCTCGCTATGCATGAATTGGCTGTTGTCTTTCCCCACATCACAACAGTGGCTGCACCCAGGCAGGAGTCAGTGCTCCATGGTTTCTCGTTGCTATGGTGACAGGAAATAGGCTGTCATATATAAAAGAATAGATGGGATAACCTCAGTGGGACCCTTCAAACGTCCAACCAAACTGGAAGGCAATGCTGCACAGGCTGTCCAACAGGAAACCTGTGCTGGAAAAGGAATGTATTAGTGATTTGACTACAAACCACAAAAGCTTTACAAGTCACAAACACAGCACGCAGAAACAGGCAGATTAAAAAAAAATAGTAACAGACTTGTTCAAGGAAAACATATCAGCGAAGGAAAAAAAACACACAGCTATGGGGAAAGGACAGGGGGAAGTGATCAGACAGACCTTTCGGAGAGTTAGCACAGGCACATTTGACCGAGCGGTCTTGTTCTGTGCCATAAGATTCTATGAATGAGCGCAGTAATGAAAGTGGAGCAACAGCAGAGGAATCTTTCACTTCACATATTGTCCTACATTCAGTTTCATCAATCATGGGATGTGCTGTTTAGCTACAATCCATTTCTCAAGATTAGGGTCACTGCAATTCAAATGGAAACTTGTGAAATCTGGAGTGGATATTTACCAAATCCTGAAAGCTGTATCGCCCGCTCCTCTTGTTTGTTCCTTCAACCCATCCTGAATGCTGTCTTCAATAACATTATTCCCCATTATAATATTTCAGTTGAAGAGAAGCATAAGGGAAAATGGTCAGCTGGGACAGATGGACTAGACAGCCATTCGAAATGACAAAGGATCGGTTGCCAGACTCAAATGCAGATGAGGTAAAAATATAGGGGATAGGAAAGGGGTGTGTGATAGAGGGTGGGATGAAGTGGGGGGTGAGGCAGGCAATGGAGTAGGGAATGACTTGGAGTGGGATAGCGATATAGGATAGGATAGCAGGTGGGGGGGTTGAGACATGGTTAGGGTAGGAAAAAAAGAAAGAGGATTGGGAAAAAAAAAAAAAGATATGAAACACACTTGCAGGGATGTATCAAAAAAATAAGTTATATTAGGAAAAAAGGTGGTCAGGAGCATCGTGGGCCCCTTAAAAATTGATAACTGATATTGTCAATGTAAAATAAGGAAACAGCAGACATGCTGAATAATTATTTTGCATCAGTGTTTACAGTAGAGGGAGAGGTCAGCATGCCAGATATCCCAAGGAAATTAATCTTGCATCAGGGACATGTCCTTAATTAGTTATTTCACTTACTTTTGTTAAGAAAATTATGGCACTGAAGAGTGACAAATCCCTTGGACTAGGTGGTTTCCATCCCAGGGTTTCAGAGGAAGTAGATGAGAACATTGCAGAAGCTCTGACTATAATCTTCCAAAGTTCTCTCAATTTGGGAACCTTTAGATTGGAAAAGGTGAGGGGGAAACCACAGAATTATACATCTTTAGTTAACATCTGTTGTCGGGAAATTGCTAGAATCTATAATTAAAAGGATAAAGTGCCTGAATACCTTGAACATTTTCAGCTGATCAGAGAGCCAGCATGGATTTGAAAAGGAGAGGTTGTGCCTGAAAAACCCTATTGAACTTTTTGAAAATCTGAACAAAGTAGTAGTCAGGGAAATATCTGTGGATGTTATTTATATGGACTTCCAGAAAGCATTTGATAAAGTCCCTAAGAGATTGCTAGCTAAAGTTGAAGCCCGTGGAATTGAAGGCAAATTAGTTAGGAAATTGGCTGAGTGACAGGAGCCAAAGGTTAGGGATAATGGGTAGGTACTCTAATTGGCATGAATTGAATAGTGGTGTGCTACAAGGCAGTGTGTTGTGACCTCAACTATTTATTGTATTTATTAACAACTTAGATGGGGAGATAGAAATTTGCATATCCAAATGTAGTGTTATGCTGTGTTAAGTCCTCATTAAAGATAGACACAGGCTTTATATTTGGATTCAACACAAACACTATTTATGCTCTTACTTAAATACATTGCATGATCTCAGGTCCAGGTCTTTTCCTCACTGGTGTGTGCGTGCTTTTTGCAAGCCATGTGCAGAGTGTGTCTCATAATAGTGTCTCATATATGTATGATGATGTCATCAGTTGCATCAGCAGCCTGGTCTCTTAAAGCCACAGTTTATAAAAAATAAAGTCACCACTACACTACGTAACACTAAATTTTCCAATGACACGAAGATAGGAGACACTGTAGGCAGTGTCATGACAGCATAAAATTACAAAGAAATTAAGTCAATGGGCAAAACTGTGGCAAATGGATTTCAATGTAGGCAAGTTTGAGGTCATGTACTTTGGACCTAAAAAAAGGATAGAACAGGGTACTTTCTAAATGATGACAAGCTAGAAATAGTAGAGGTCCAAAAAGACTTGGAAGTCCAGATACATAGATTATTAAAATGCTATGAGTAGGTACAGACAATAATCAAAAAGGCTAATAATGAAATGCTGGCCTTTATCTATAGGACTAGAATACTAGGGGGTAGAAGCCATGCTTCAGCTATAGGCTAGAATATTACCCACCCCCCCCCCCCCCAAAAGAGCAGGATGGTGGCAGGCCGGGAGGCAGGGAGCGTAAAATGGAGTGGGAGACACTTCCCAACCTATTAAAGGGCCTGGGGACTGTAAAATCCAGACTGGATCCCCAGGCCAGTTGGAGGCAGGATCACCACCAACCTTTTGGTCAGTGGATGGCTCCCATCCAACGAGGGTAAAATTCAACCCATACAATGCCCTGGTTAAGCCACACCTGGAGTATTGTGCAGTTCTGGGCACCAAACCTTGGGAAGGATATATTGGCCTTGGAACAAGTGCAGCTTAGATTTACCAGAATGATATCTGGATTCAAGGGCTAAATTACAAAGAGATTATTTCCCTGGGATTTTGAAGGTTACAGGCAATTTGATTGAAGTTTTTCCAAATATTAAGGGGAACAGATGGAATAGTTAGAACAAAACCATTCCCGCTATTTGAGGAGTCTACGACTAGGGGGCATAGTCTAAAAATTAGAGCCAGTCCCTTTCAGGAGTGAAATTAGAAAATGTTTCTATACACAAAGGGTGGTAAAAGTTTGGAACACTCTTCCACAAATAGCGATTGATACTAGATCAATTGTTAATTTTAAATCTGAAGTTAATACCTTTGGTCAACAAAAATCTAAGGGATATATGAGGCAAAGGCGGGTATATGGAGTTAGTTCGCAGGTTGCACATGATCGCATTGAATGGCGGAACAGGCTCAAGGGATTAAAGGCCCTCCTCCTCTTCCGATGTTCCTATGACAGTGAACTGCACATTCAAACCACACTGTGAATCTCATTCTTTGTTTGTAGATTGTGCCTCTGCTTAGTGGAAGAAGTGCTCTTGCCAAGTTGGAATTCTTTTTTTGCTGGTACGATATTGTCTCGAGGATCATGACTCAATCTGCCTTCATCCTTCTCAATCGGCCTGGTGTCCCAGTGACTATTTGTTGATGTTCTACTTTGATGATATAAAAAGCTTCTCGTTTCAGTTGTCTGATACAACATAAATGAGATGCGAGAAGTCCAGGCTGTTGAAGATCTCAAACAGGTTTATTAAACAGCTAAACTATTCTATAGTACAGAGCTAACTATTTACAGGACCTGCCTCTTGGTGTTACAGTTACAGAGTGACCCTGGCTTGTAGTCACATGATTGCATCCTAGCATGCAGCTCATTAGCATACTAGCTAACTAAGTGGACAGATTTTAAGTCTGCCTTTTATTTTGACGTGTGTAGCTCTGTCTTAAATCTGTGTTTAATTTTTTTTTTTAATAAGAGTCTCCAAATGGCCAGAAAAATTTCAATTGGTCACAAGGGAATCACTGAGTGACTGCTGGGAAGGATTGTGTCTATCAGACTAACTTGTTTTAAAACAGCTGTAGAGGGAACTAAGACAATCGACTACAACTAGGACTGAACCATCTGTCCTTTTTCCGAGTACACCTAGCCCTGTGAAAATGTCTTGAAGGGTTTCCCTTGTATTTATGATTAACATTCAGAATGAGGAAAATGCATGACTTTACATTCACTGACACCTCTGTTGTATTACATTAGTAGATAAATGCAAGAAATGCTTCTTTCTTTCCCCTCTTTAAAATATGAACAATTTCAATTTTACACAAGCATAAGTAAAATATGAATTATAAATTTTAAAAGAGCAGCTGGCTATTAGTGAAGGAAACACATTGCAGAAATCACAGACACTGCTCTTCCAGACTTCCGTTTACTCTCCCAGAAATACAATCCACTTTTAACTATAATTGCACAGTTCTGTTTCCCGAGTGACTGAGGCTTCTACAGCCTCAGGTACTTCCTGTTGACCTTCAGACGTTGACAATTTATTTATTCTCTCACTCTCTGGGTCTTTGCCGGTCACGTTTAGGAGATGCCATTGTTCCAGTCACCAGACGCTTTATTCCAGTTAAAACAAGCAGCCCATTCTCAGGAATGCAGGAAAACACCAGGAAATCATACAATAATACAGCACAGGAGATGGCCATTTGGCCCATCAAGATTGCATCGGGTCTTCAAAAGAGAAATCCAGTTAGTACCACTCCCTGCTCTTTCTCCATATCCATACATTTTTTTCCTCCTTCAAGCGTTTATCCAATTCCCTTTTGAAGAACACTGTTTAATTCACTTCCACCACCCTATCAGGCAGTGGGTTCTAAATCCCAACCACTGGTTGTGTAAAATGATTTTTCCTCATGTTCTTTTGCTAATCACTTTAAATCTGTGCACTCTGGTTATTTGAGCTTGTCATTGGAAACAGTTTGTCTTGATCTTTACTCGGTCTAAACCCTTCATGATTTTAACCACACTTCTATCCAATCTCCTCTTAGCCTTCTAAGGGGAATAACCCCAGCTTCTCCAGTGTCTGATGAAATATTTTCTCTGCATCTACTAGATCAAAGCCGGTCAATACTTGAAACAGTGATCATCGTGCCCCATAATCTTCTACACAAATCTCGCTCTTCAAACGCACCCCTCCCCAAATTATGTCCTGAAAGTATGAAGCCATCACAAGGTTCTCATCAACTCAAACTAGCTCAGCTGACGGGAAATGAGTTTCTGATCCTGTGTGCCTTAATCCCAGCATTTCTATTCAGAGCGGATCACAATTGTATGTGTTTTTAAGCACATCCATTAACATCTCAGCCCTTTTAATCTCTGCTTTAGGGAGTTGCTGGCATTTATGCAGACCAAAAAAAAACCAAGGAAGGTTTTGTGCACTCATTTTTGCATGTAGCTTTGGCCATGACAGCTGCGTCTGAGGGAATTTGCAACATTCGCCTTATCATTCAGCTGCAGAGGGAAACCTTGCCTATCTTCAGACCAAGCTTCTGAGAGCAAAAGATGAAGGTGGTAATCAATCTTCTGACCTTAATCAAGCTTAAAGTCAAGGTTTTCACAGCACTAAACATGCCAATTATGAAAACATTAATACCCTAAGGTACTTGGGTATAACACAGCATCATTATTGTTAGGCTTCTGGTTTTGCAGCAGGAAGATCAGTCAAAATAGAAGATCAATTTTGAGAACATTTCAATTAGATATTCAAAAGACACATTCTTTTGAGGTTTCACTTCTTTTCAAGGTTGAGAAGTCAACCCACTTTCCCTACAGAAATTCATGTTCCTTCTAACAGTTATTGTAATGAGAAATGAAGACATGTTAAAATGCTGGTCAAGCATTCTGGGTCAGTTTAAATTACATAGTCAAGTCCTGGAGTTGGACTTGATCCCACAATTTTCCATCTCAGAGGCAAAACAAATAGTGCCCATCCTGAACAACTTGATAACAGTGGAAGGATAGGCAAAGAGCAAAGGCACCGCAACTAAACCAGTTCTAAAAAGCTTCACTAGAATGTTAATCCATTACTTTTGTGCAGCACCGACTGTCAATAGCTTGACCCAAGCCATCTGTGCATTGAATAAACAAATGAAAGATTATAGAATCATAGAATAATACAGCATAGTAGAAGGCCATTCAGCCCATTGTGCCCGAGGAAGCTCTTTGGAAAAAGTACTCAAAATTAATCCCACTCCCCCACCCATTCCCCATAGTATGGTCATTCCTTTGCCCTCAGTATTGTATTGGACTTCTTCTTCTTCTCTTAAACCAATTTGTTTTGGTGATACAACAATGCATCCTATTTGGCATAGTCTTAATTCTTCCCTTTAACTTGCTTCCTCCATTACCAAAGCCAGTGGCAGAACCACACCCATCAGTACTCTAGGAAGGATGTGAAGGCATTAGAGAGGGTGCAGAAAAGCTTCACGTGAATAGTTCCAGTTATGCAGATAGGTTGGAGTAGGTGGGGCTGTTCTCATTGGAGAGAAGGTTAAGAGGAGATTTGATAGAGGTGTTCAAAATGATGAGGGGTCTAGACAGAGTAGATCGTGAGAAACTGTTCCCATTAGCAGAAGGATCGAGAACCAGAGGGCACCGATTTAAGGTGATTGGCAAAAGAAACAGGCGACATGAGAAAAATCTTTTTTACGTAATGAGTAGTTAGGTTCTGGAATGCACTGTCCGAGTGTGGTGGAGGCAGATCATTTGAGGCCTTCAAAAGAGAATTGGATAATTATCTGAAGAGAAAAATTTGTAGGGCTACAGGGAGTGGGACTAGATGAGTTGCTCTTGCAGGGAGTGGAACGGAGAACAGCCGAACCTCTTCCAGTGCGCTGGAGTTTTGAAAAAAAAAGCCAGTGATGTCACAGGAGAGCTGGAAGGTGATTGGTTGGAGAGTCACTGCTGTTAGGGAATAGCTCTAAATAGCTGGGTAAGTATCTCAGGTAAAAAAAGTTCAGAAGTTAAGTTTATTTCAAATAAAGTAAGTAGCATTTTTTTTTTTAAAGGGAGTTCTGTAGTAACGAGGACCAGGGAAGAAGGGCCCTAGAATAACTGATATTATTGGACATTAAGATCTTTCAGAAAGTTTATTTTAATTTAAAGGGTTAAGTCATGGCAGGCGAGCTCAAAGCCGTGGTGTACTCCTCGTGCTCCATGTCGGAAGCCGGGAACAATTGCAATGCCCGGGACCAGCATGTGTGCAGGAATTGTGTCCAGCTGCAGCTCCTGGAAGCCCGGGTTTCAGAGCTGGAGTGGCAGCTGGGGACACTGGAGCATCCACGAGATGGAGAGTATCGTGGATAGCACGTATAGAGAGGTGGTCACACCACAGGCTCAGACTCCACGAGCAGGAAGGGAATGGGTGACTACCAGGTAGAGCAGGAGGACTAGGCAGGCAGTGCAGGAATCTCCTGTGGCTACTCCCCTGCAAAACAGGTATACTTGTTTGGATACTGTTGGGGGGGGGGGTGGGGGGGGGAAATGGCCTCAGGGGAAAGCAGCAACAGCCCAATTCATTGCACCACAGTTGGCTCTGCTGCACAGGGGAGGAGTAAAAATAAATGTGGGAATGCAATAGTTATAGGAGATTCAATTGTAAGTGGAATAGATAGGCGTTTCTGTGGCCGTAAGAGAGACTCCAGGATGGTATGTTGCCTCCCTGGTGCTAGGGTCAAGGATGTCCGAGAGCGGTTACAGGCCATTCTGAAGGGGGAGGGTGAACAGCCAGTGGTCGTGGTACATATTGGTACAAATGACATAGGTAAAAAAAGGATGAGGTCCTAAAAACAGAATATCGGGAGCTAGGAAGTAAGATGAAAAGTAGGACCTCAAAAAGGTAGTGATCTCAGGATTACTACCAGTGCCACGTGCTAGTCAGAGTAGAAGTAGCAGGATATATCAGATGAATACATGGCTGAAGAGATGGTGTCAGGGGGAGGGTTTTAGATTCCTGGGGCATTGGGAGCGGTTCTGTGGGAGGTGGGACCAGTACAAACTGGACGGGTTACACCTGGGCAGGACTGGGACTGATGTCCTAGGGGGAGTATTGGCTAGAGTGGTTGGGGAGGGTTTAAGCTAAAATGGCAGGGGGATGGGAACCTTTGCAAGGAGTCAGAGGAGTGGTATCAAAGACAAGAACAAAAGACAGTAAGAGGAATAAGAAAAGTGATAGGCAGAGAAATAAAGGGCCAGAATCAAACAGGGCCACCGTGAAAAATATTGGAAAGAGGACCAGTAATGTTAAAAAGACAAGCCTTTGTGCCTTAACACGCAGAGCATTCGCAATAAGATGGATGAATTAATCACACAAATAGATGTAAACGGGTATGATATAGTCGGGATTACAGAGACATGGCTGCAAAGTGACTAGGGATGGGAAATGAACATCCAGGGATATTCAATATTTAGGAAGGACAGACAAAAAGCAAAAGGCGGTGGAGTTGCATTGCTGGTTAAAGAGTAAATTAACGACAGTGAGGAAAGATATTGGCTCTGATGATGTGGAATCTGTATGGGTAGAACTGAGAAACACTAAGAGGCAAAAAATATTAGTGGGGGTTGTATATAGACCCCCAAACTGTAGTGGTGATGTTGGGAATGGCATTAAACTGGAAATTAGAGATGCATGCGATAAAGGAACATCTGTAATTATGGGTGACCTTAATCTGCATATAGATTGGGCAAATCAAATTAGTCACAATACTGTAGAAGAGGAATTCTTGGAGTGAAGACGGGATGGTTTTCTGGACCAATACATTGAGGAACCAACTAGAGAACAGGCTATCCTAGACTGGGTATTGTGTAATGAGAGGAATAATTGACAATCTAGCGGTGTGAGACCCTTGGGGACGAGCAACCATAATAGGATAGAATTCTTCAAGATGGAGAGTGACGTAGTTGATTCTGAGACAAGGGTCCTGAATCTTAGTAAAAGGAAACTACGAAAGGTATGAGGCACGAGTTGGCCATGACGGATTGGGAAACATTACTTAAAGGGATGACTGTGGATAGGCAATGACAAATGTTTAAAGAGCACATAGATGAACTGCAACAATTGTTTATCCCTGTCTGGCACAAAAGTAAAATGGGAAAGGTAGCCAAACCATGGCTTACAAGGGAAATTAGAGATAGCATTAGATCCAAGGAAGAGGCATATAACTTTGCCAGGATAAACAGACCTGAGGAATGAGAGCAATTTAGAATTCAGCAAAGGAGGACCAAGGCATTGATTAAGAAGGGGAAAATAGAGAACAAGAGCAAGCTTGCAGGGAACATAAAAACTGACTGTAAAGGTTTCTATAGGTATGTGAATAGAAAAAGATTGAAGACAAATGTAGGTCCCTTACAGCAAACAGGGGAATTTATTATGGAGAACAAAGAAATGGCTGACCAACTAAATGCATACTTGCTTCTGTCTTCACAAAAGGAGGACACAAATATCATATCAGAAAGGTTGGGGAACACAAGGCTCAGAGAGAGGGGAACTGAAAGAAATCAGTATTGGTAGAGAAATGGTGTTGGGGAAATTGATGATGGGATTGAAGGCCAATAAATCCCCAGGGCCTGATAATCTGCATCCCAGAGCACTGAAGGAAGTGGCCCTAGAAATAATGGATGCATTGGTGGTCATCTTCCAAGATTCTATAGACTCTGGAACAGTTCCTACAGATTGGAGGGTAGGTAATGTAACCCCACTATTTAAAAAAAGGGAGGTAGAGAAAGCAGGGAATTATAGACCAGTCAGCCTGACGTTGGTAGTGGGGAAAATTCTAGAGTCCATTATCAAAGATTTTATATCAGAGCACTTGGAGAACAGTGGTAGAATCAGACAGAATCAGCAAGGATTTACCAAAGGGAAATTATGCTTGACAAATCTACTAGAATTCTTTGAGGATGCAACTAGTAGAGCTGATGAGGGGGAGCCAGTGAATGTGGTTTATTTGGGCTTTCAGAAGGCTTTCGACAAAGTCCCACATAAGAGATTAGCATGTAAAATTAAAGTACATGGGATTGGGGGGTAGTGTATTGCGATGGATAGAAAATTGGTTAGTGGACAGGAAACAAAGAGTAGGGATAAATGGGTCTTTTTCCGAATGGCAGGCAGTGACTAGTGGGGTACCACAAGGATTGGTGCTAGGACCCCAGCTATTGACAATATATATTAATGATTTAGATGAGGGAACTAAATGTAATATCTCCAAATTTGCAGAGGACACAAAACTGGGCGGGAGGGCGAGTCGTGAGGAGGATGCAGAGAGGCTTCAGGGTGATTTGGACAAGTTGAGTGAGCGGGCTAATGCATGGTAGATGCAGTATAATGTGGATAAATGTAAGGTTATCCACGTTAGTAGCAAAAACAGGAAGGCAGATTATTAGCTGAACCGCTATAAACTGAAAGATGCAGCGAGACGTGGGTGTTCTCGTACACCAGTCGCTGAAGGTAAGCATGCAGGTGCAACAGGCGGTAAAAAAGGCAAATGGTATGTCGGCCTTCATAGCGAGAGGATTTGAGTACAGGAGCAGGGATGTCTTGCTGCAATTATACAGGGCCTTGATGAGGCCACACCTGGAATATTGTGCGCAGTTTTGGTCTCCTTATCTGAGGAAGGATGTTCTTGCTATAGAGGGAGTGCAGCGAAGGTTTACCAGACTGATTCCTGGGATGGCGGACTGATGTACGAGGAGGGATTGAGTCGGTTAGGATTATATCGCTGGACTTTAGAAGAGTGATGGGGGATCTCATACAAACCCATAAAATTCTAACAGGACTTGACAGGGTAGGTGCAGGAAGGATGTTCCCGATGGTGGGGAAGTCCAAAACCAGGGGTCATAGTCTAAGGATACAGGGTAAACCATTCAGGACTGAGAGGAGAAATTTCTTCACCCAGAGAGTGGTGAGCCTGTGGAATTCACTACCACAGAAAGCAGCTGAGGCCAAAACATTGTATGTTTTCAAAAAGGAGTTAGATATAGCTCTTGGGTCTAAAGGGATCAAAGGGTATTGGGGGGGGGGGGGGGGGGGGGGGGGAAAAAGAAGCTGGAACAGGCTACTGAGTTGGATGATCAGCCATGATCATAATGAATGGCGGAGCAGGCTCGAAGGGCCGAATGGCCTACTCCTGCTCCTATTTTCTATGTTTCTATGTAGCACAGACAATAGGCTGAATGGCATCCTTCAGTGCTGTAACCATTCTATGGTGACCAGAGAGTCAAAAAGAATCAGGCAGGTAGTGCAGGAGACCCCCCGAGTGCATCTCACGCTCCAATAGGTATTCAGTTCTGAAGACTGAGGAAAGTAATGCTTCACCTGGGGAGTGCAGCCAAGGCCAAAACCATGGCACCATGGGTGGCTCAGCTGTACAGGGAAGTACAGAGAAGACCGGAAAAGCCATAATGATAGGTGATTCAATAGTCAGGCTAACAGACAGGCGTTTCTGTGGCCGCAGACGTGAATCCAGGATGGTGTGTTGCCTCCCTGGTGCCAGGGTCAAGGTTGCCACTGAGTGGCTGCAGAGCATCCTGAATGGGGAGGGTGAACAGTCAGCAGTCATGGTCCACATTGGAACCAACCACATAAGTAGAAAGAGGGATGTGGTCTTGCAGTCAGAATTTAGGGAGCTAGGGAAGAAATTAGCAAGCAGGACCACAAAAGTAGCAATCTCCAGATTACTCGCAGTGCCAGGCACAAGTGAGTATAGAAATAGAAGGATAAGACAGATGAATGCGTGGCTGGAAAGATGGTACAGGAGGGAGGGCTTCAGATTCCTGGGACATTGGGACTGGCTCTGGGGGAGATGGGACCTGTACAGGCCAGACAGGTTGCACCTGAACAGAGCAGGGACTGAATTCCTTGCAGGACATTTTGCTATTGCTGTTGGGCAGGTTTTTAAACTAGTTTGGCAGGGGGGTGGGGACCTGAGGGTAGACTCAGCTGGGACAAAATTAGAAATTAAAATGGAAGGCAGAAAATAAATGGATAAGTCTGGAAGACAGAGGAAACTAGGCTTACAAAATTTAAAAAAAAAAAAAAAAAGATTTGGCAGTACTCAAGGATATCTATTTCAATGTCAAGAATATAGCAAATAAAGCAGATTAGCTGAGGGCACAGATAGACATGTGGCAGTATAATATCATTGCTATTACAGAAACATGGCTTAAGGAGGGACAAGAATGGCAGTTCAATGTTCCTGGTTACAGGGTTTTCAGATGCCTCAGGGAGGCGGATAGGAAAGGAGGGGAAGTGGCAATTTTGGTCAAGGAAACTATTACAGTTGTGAGGAGGGATGATATGTTGGAAGGTTCATCAAATGAGGCCATATGGATTGAGCTAAAGAACAAAAAAGGGGCAATCACACTGCTGGGAGTGTACTATAGGCCACCAGTCAGAGGGAGATAGAAGAGCAGATATGTAGGCAAATCTGAGAAGTGCAAGAACAATAGGGCAGTAATAGTAGGGGATTTTAATTACCCCAATATTAACTGGAATAGTTTTTAGTGTGAAAGGAATTGAGGGAGCAGAATTCTTGAGGTGCATTCAGACTTTTTTAGCCAGTATGTGACAAGTCCAATAGAGGGCACAGTTTTAGATTTCGTTTTAGGAAATGAACCTGGGCAGTTGGAAGGAGTGGCGGTGGGAGAGCATTTTGGTGGTAGTGATCATAATTCAGTCAGTTTTAACATAATTATGGAAAAGGATAGAGATAGAACAGGAGTGAGAGTTCTCAATTGGGGCAAGGCCAATTTTACTAAACTGAGGAGTGATTTAGCAAAAGTGGACTAGAAACAGCTACTTTAAGGTAAATCAGTGTAAGTACAGTGGGAGGCATTCAAAGGGGAGATTCAGGGTAACTATGTTGCCACAAAAGAAAAAGAGTGAGGCAGCCAAATCTAGAGCCCCATGGATGTCAAGGAACTTACAGGGTAAGAGAAGGCAAAAAGGAAAGCTTATGTCAGACACCGAGAACTCAATACTATAGAAAGCCAAGAGTATAGAAAGTGGAGGGGTGAAATCAAAAAGGAAATTAGAAAAGCAAAGAGAGGGCATGAAAGAATATTGGCAAGCAAAATCAAGGTGAACCCAAAGATGTTTTATCAATACATTAAGATTAAGAGGATAACCAAGGAGAGAGTAGGGACCATAAAAGACCAAAAAGGTAACCTATGTGTAGGGGCGGAAGATATTGGTGTGGTTTTTAATGAATACTTAGCATCTGTCCTCACAAAAGAGGGGGTTGATGCAGACATTGTAGTTAAGGAAGAGGAGTGTGAAGTATTGAATGTGATAAACATAAGGAGAGAGGAAGTATTAATGGGATTAGCATCCTTGAAAGTTGATAGATCACCAGGGCCAGATGAAATGTACCCTAGGCTGTTAAAAGCAGCAAGAGAGGAAATAGCAGAGGGTCTGACCATCATTTTCCAGTCCTCACTGGATACAGGTGCGGTGTCAGAGGATTGGAGAATTGTTAACATTGTACCTCTGTTTAAAAAGGGAGCGAAGGATAGACCGAATAATTACAGGCCAGTCTAACCTCAGTAGTGGGCAAATTATTGGAATCTATTTTGAGAGATAGGATAAACTGTCACTTAGAAAGGCACAGGTTAATCAAGGATAGTCAGCATGGATTTGATAAGGGAAGACCTAGTTTGATGAACTTGATCAAATTTTTTGTAGTAACAAGATACATGAGGGTAGTGCAGTTGATGTGGTCTACATGGATTTTAGCAAGGCTTTTGTCGAGGTCCCACATGGCAGACTGGTTAAAAAATTAAATCCCATGGGATCCAGGGAAATGCAACAAGGTGGATACAAAATTGGTTCAGTGGCAGGAAACAAAGGGTAATTGTTGACAGCTGTTTCAGCAACTGGAGGGCTGTTTCCAGTGGCGCACCGCAGGGCTCAGTACTGGGTCCCCTGCTTTTTGTGGTGTATATGAATGATTTGGATGTAAATGTAGGGGGAATGGTCAAGAAGTTTGCAGATGACAAAGATCGGCCGTGTGGTAGATAGCGAGGAGGAAGCTGTACGCTGCAGGAAGATATTGATGGGCTGGGCAGAATGGAATTCAACTTGGAGAAGTGTGAGGTGATGCATTGGGGAGGTCAAACAAGGCAAAGGAATACATGATTAATGGGAAAATATCAAGAAGGGACCTTGGAGTGAATGTTCACAGATCCCTGAAGGTAGCAGGACAGGTCGATAAGGTTGTTAAGATCGTTTTATGGCTGGCACAGACATGAAGGGCCAAGTGGCCTTTTCTGTGCCTTAAACATTCTATGATTCAAGTGTTACCAGCTCAAGATGCTCAACATAAAGTTTGGAAGTTCAGAACCTGTGTTTATGATCACTACGCATGTACATGCTATCATGGTTCAGTGGGTAGCACGCTCACCTCGGAGTCAGAAGGTTGTGGGTTTAATTCCCACTAGAGATTCAAGCACAAAATCTAGGCTGACATTTTCAGTATAGTATTGAGGGAGTGCTGCATTGTCACAGGTACCATTGTTTATCTGAGACATTATACCAAACCTTTGTTCGGGAAGTGAAGCTGCCAGATCCTGGCCATGATAAGCTATGGTGGTTTCTGTTTGCTTAAGAGCTCTGAACTATGCAAACAGTGCTGTCAACAATTCAAAACACAAAGCCCACTTTACAATAAATCACCAGTTGACAACTTAAAGATGGTGATAAAACCCAGTTCTCAAGGCATCAGTTATGAGTGCAATTAAGTCCAGGATAGCCAGAATGTGGCCATATATAGAGGAACACTGCTCCCAGTTAACTGTCTTCGAGCTGAGGGCAGACACATATCTCTGCTGTGCCGAATAGTTGAAATATCTCATGATTAGAATCTGCACAGCTGCTGCAGACACTGATTTACACCACAGTTTTCAGTCTCATCCAGGTCAACAGGAGTGCAGGAAAAAACAAGCATTCCTTCTACTAGTTCAATCTCTAGATCTTATCCACTGCTCCCATTTTCTCTTGGGCAGTCTGTAACCATTTACATCTCTTCTGGACTCACCTTCTGTTTCTTTTATTGTCCCATTATCACTCCCTGTTTTGCCCAACACCATCTTTTGTGACTGAATCACTCCGGCACTCCACCCATCACTATCTTTCTCTTCAGGTCAGTGACCCTTCATCATTTAAAAGTCTTTAAAAATCAGATTCTAACTGAGATGGGAAGATCTGCGGGCGACCAACCTCCTACAAAGAAGTGGGTTGGCACTTTAAATATGACAATGAGGCTGTGAACCTCATCGTCGTTCGGCTTTTCGAATGCAACTGTTGTCGGCCAGGTATCCCGAGCCTCTGGGAGCCGGGCAGCTCCATCCAGGTGAGGACTTGGCGGGTCTAGCAAGTGAGTGCCTTTACACCTACTTGTTAGATCCGGCGGCCTGACTGAGCAACCACCAGCTGATCAGGAACCCCCCCCCCCCCCCCCCCATGAGGCCTTCAATCCCCCTGCCTACACAGGATTCCAATCCCTATCCACGACATTAACTCTTTTTCTCTCTCTACAGAGGTTGTCCGACTAGCTGAGTGTTTTCCAGCATATTCTGTTTTAATTTTACATTTCTAGTATTTTGCTTTTTTTTTAAATGCACACCGTTCGGGCTTTCTTTATCTTCAGGCTACAGCTGGAGATACTTCCACCCTAAAGCAAAAACTGACTACACACAGCTCAAAACAGATGAGAATAAACTTGAAATTGAAGCCTGTGCGATACGTCATCGGAATCGGTCTCATAAGTAGGAGCAGGAGCAGGCCCCTTGAGTCTGCTCCGCCCATCAGTAATATCAGGGCTGACCTTTAACTTCATCTCCACTATCCCGCCCATTCCCCAGTGTCTCTTGAGACTTGCCTCTAGAAAGAGCCAACATTTCACTCTTTATGGAGAAACAGATGCCAGCCCTCCCTCCACCTACCCCACCCTCCACCTACCCCACCCACTTAAAAAAAAACTTCCTTACCCATCTGTAGCCTTTAGCCATTGACAAGTGATAAGAGAAGACTTTATTGCAAACTACCCGAGCATCACCTCGATACTCTGCGCCACTTTGGATACAGCTCTCTTGTGATTTCCTTGACATATAAACAAGGCAGCAAGCTTGTTAATTTGAAGGAAGTCACTCCCAGTCATGTAACATATGCTCTAGTGAGCTGGCAATCTACTTTCATTCACCTGAGATATTTATTCTCAGCTTCATACTTCAAAAACAATATGAGCTTGGTTTTTATTCTTTGTATAATAGTGAGCCTGACTTTTTTAAAAAAACTCATTCTCGGGATGTGGGCATTGCTGACAATGTCAGCATTTACTACTGTCCATCCCTAGTTGCCCTGGAAAGGTGGTGGTGAGTCATCACTTTCTTGAACACAACTGAGTGACTTGCTAGGCCATTTTTTGAGGGCAGTTAAGAGTCAACCACATTAGTAGGGGACTGGACCCACGTGTAGGGCAGACCAGATAAATTGCAACACATTTCCTTCACTCAAGAGGATTTGTGAATCAGTTGAGTTTTTAATGACATCCACCATCACTTTTACTGATCCCAGCTTTTAAAAAATTTACTCCGACATTTTAATAAAAATGTTGATTGCTAAATAAACTAAGAGCGCGGTGATAAAACAGGATACACTTTGGGGGTAATTTTATCCAACAAAAAACAGGTAGGATTTGAGTCAGCTGGGAAATCTCAAACCTGAACCCATTCCACTTCAAACCCGCCCATGTCTGGGCGACCAACTGGTACCAGGAGGCGGGTCCTTCATTTAAATATTTTAATGAGACTGTGTACCTCAGACAGTTTCGCTGTTTTAGCTTTAACGCTGATATACTGGGTGAAATCCATCAGTTAAAGGGTAGGAGAGGACTGCTGTATGGAACAAATAAAAGTGCTTTTCCATCACTGCTTGTGGGCCAGGAGGAACAGGAATACTTTCCCTGTGTCCCCCTCCAAAACAAACCTATTAACCTCCTCAGTAAACGGATCCCACCCCAACTCCCCAATCCGATGTCCTCCACGGCTCGCGATTGCCTCCTACCTCAATGGGACCCCACCCGGTGATTCCTTCTCCACCCCTCCTCCAATCTCTCTGGCCTCTCTCCGGCACTCCCTACCATCCCACCAACCCCTCCTCCAACTCTCAGTCCCTCTTCTCTGTTTCCCAGCTGTGGACTGGTGCCTCCCCACCTGGACAGCCAGCACCTCAATCGGGCTCGAACTAGGAAACGGATTCCAAAAATTCTAATCAGGTCTTGTCATTAAATTCAGCAGACCCTGACTGCTGAACCCTGCGATAAATGGGAAACATATTAATATAGCAACTACAATGGCACCAGGACTTAAAACTTTTAACTTCAGTTCGAAGGTAGCCTGAGAAAAGTCAGAGAGAGATCTGTTTTTGTAAAAGTTTAATTACAGCCAAATGCAGACAGTCAAAAACTTGAGGAACCACCACAACACTGGCTAATGATTCCTCGTCTCCCCCTCCCCCGACTCGTACCGCACAAAATTCTTTGAAAGAATTCAGCCCCGGCAAAGTAGATCAGCATCTGGGGCCTCGAGTCTTGCAATGCTATGCAAGGCTGCCCCTTTCTGATCTCTCGCAGCTGCTGTATCTGACAGCCACAGAAAGACTGGGAGGGGAAAAAAACCATCAGAGCAGAATCAATCAGCAATCAGTCATCATGTTAGGGCGAGCGTGGAATGAAACCGCTTTAATTCCCTGCCTGGCAAAAAAGGCAGGAATATGACTCCCTCTTTCTCGAGTGTAAGCGGTACAGAGACGGATAATTTACCTTGCCAATGCAGGACATTTCTTTCTTCTGTGCACAGCACCAGTGAAAAGGGTTTTTTCCCCCCCTCTCTTTTTAACACAGTTCCAGTGCGCTTTCAAGCAAGAGATCACAAGGGTTGGAGAGAGGAGGTTGCTGCTGCTGCCCGCACCACAGGAACAACTGGGGAGACTACACCGCTGAAATCCGTTACTCATGTTAGTTTTTTTTCTTTAAGCACTGTTAGTTATTTCCCCTCCCCTTATCGCTCTTACTCTCTAACTGGTTGGAAGCCAGATTACATACCGCCTCTGATCACATGACTCACAAAATTGCTCCATGGACCCACAGCACAGCTCCCTCTGAGTCCCAGCACACTCATTCCTGAGTGAGGCCTGATTATTATTAACTTTTTTTTTTATTTTGTTCACTTGCCAAGCACATTGTTAAGTCCTTTCCAGATCTGGGAAACTCAGGGAAAACCAAGTCCAACAAGGGGAAAAATGCAGCAACTTTGAAGATTGTGGTCACTCTGACAGCCATCAGCCACTGTCCCCAACCCCCCCGCTTATCTCGCCAACCTACATTGTCTCCCAGTCTGGCAATGCCTCACTTTTTAAAATTTAGCATCCACATGTTCAAATCCCTCCATGGCCTCGCGTAGCTCCGTTCATATAGTAAAACGTCCAAATGTGCTTTATAGGAGCAGCCAGGAGTGTGTTGGAATAGTCAAGTCAGGAGGTAACAAAGGCAGAGATGAGGGTTTCAGCAGCAGATGAGCTGAGACAGGGGCTGAGGCAGTCGATGTTATGAAGGTGTAAGTAGGCAGTCTTGGTGATGGAGCGGATATAGAGTCATATACTTCACAGAAGGAGGCCATTTGGCCCATCAAATCCATGCTGGCTCCCTAAGGAGCTATCCAGTCAGTCCCACTCCTTGATCCTCGTAGCCCTGCAAGATTATTTCCTTCAAGTAGCAATCCATTTCCTTTTGAAATCATTGATTGTCTCTGTGTCCACCACCCTTGTGGGCAGTGAGTTCCGGGTCATTACCACTCACTGCATAAAAAAGTTCTTCCTCACATTCCCCCTGCATCTCTTGCCCAAAACCGTCAATCTGTGTCTCCTAGTCTTTGTACCATTAGTTAATGGGAACAGTTTTCCCTTATCTAACTTATCTAAGCCTGTCATAAACTTGTACAGCTCTATTAAATCTCCACTCAATCTCCTTTGCTCCAAGGAGAACAACCCCAACTTTTCCAACCTAACCTTGTAACTAAAATTCCCCAACCATGGAACCATTCTGGTAAATCTCCTTTGCACGCCCTCAAGGACCCTCACTACTTCCTTAAGTGTGGTGATCAGAACTGGACGCAATACTCCATTTGGGGCTCAACCAGAGCTTTATAAAAGTTTAGCATAACTTCCCTGCTTTTGTACTCTATGCCTCTATTCATGAAGCCCAAGATCAATTTGTCCTGCAACCTTCAAAGATTGATGCAAATGCACCCCAAGGTCCCTCAGCTCTTGCACAGTCTTTACAACTGTGCCATTAAGTCTATATTGTCTCTCCCTATTCCTTCTGCCAAAATGCATCACCTCACACTTGTCAGTATTAAATTCCATCTGCCACCAGTCTGCCCATTCTGCTAGCCTATCTATGTCTTGTTGCAGGCGATTCAAATCATCTTCACTGTTTGCCACATGTCCAAGCTTGGCAAATTTTGAAATGTGGTTGGAAGTTCATTTGAGGGTTAAGTAACAGTCTGTTTCAGCTTCAGACAGTGGCCAGGGTGATGAATGGAGTGTGGAGGGGTCTTCCCAAAATTAATTGGAGGAACTTTCTGCACTTCCACTACTGGATGTAGGACAACCAGAGTGGCAAATCAGAGGCAGTGAAGGGTTGACAGAGGTAGTGGCGAGGTACAGCTCGGTGTCATCAGCATACATGTGGAATCTGATGATGTCACCAAGTGGCAAACACATACATAAAAATAGGAGGGGGGCAAGGGTAAATCCTTGGGGGACTCCAGAGCTGACAATGCAGCAGCGTGAAGAGAAGCCATTGTCCTCAGTCCTCACTACAAAATCCGTTGCCTCGCTATTGACTCCATTCCTCTCTTTGACAACTGTTCACAACCTTGGTGTCATATTTAACCCCGACATGATCTTCCAACTATATATCTGTGCTATCACTAAGACTGCCTCTTTCTATCTCTGTAAAAGCACCAGATTCCACCTCTGCTTCAGCTCACCTGCTGCCGAAACCCTCATCCGTGCCTTTGCGCCTCTAGACTTGACTATTTCAATACACATTTTCTTATTCGTTCATGGGATGTGGGCATTGCAGGCTAGGCCAGCATTTATTGCCCATCCCTAATTATCCTTGAACTGAGTGGCTTGCTAGGCCATTTCAGAGGGCATTTAAAAGTCAACCACATTGCTGTGGGTCTGGAGTCACATGTAGGCCAGAACAGGTAAGGTGAACCAGATGGGTTTTTACAACAATCAACAATGGTTTCATGGTCACCATTAGACTAACTTTTTAATTCCAGATTTATTAATTGAACTCAAATTTCACTATCTACCATGGTGGGATTTGAACCCATGTCCTCACAGAATTAGTCTGAGCCTCTGGATTACAAGTCCAGTGACATTACCACTACACTACACCTCCCCTTTTAAACACTCTTGGCTGATCTCCCACATTCTACCCTCCATAAACTTGAGGTCATCCAAAACACTTAAAATACAGCCTAACATAACCACACATCACTTTTTTGTGTAAGTATACAATACTTAATCTTAAACTTGCATCCAAATATGGAGGTGATTCCCAGGTTTGAGTATGAAGGCTTGGAATGGAAGCTAAAGCCGTGTGGTTATGGTTTCTGGACTGCTTGGCAGTGTTGAGGAGGGGAAGAGAACAGAGTGACAAAGATTAACATGACTTAACGCTTACTGCAGCCCTTTTCAAAGGCACAGAAACACCAAGAAACACCTTACTCACACCAATCTAACATGTGGGAGTCTTTCAAATGTCAGTTGATTAGAATCCAGGAACAGCATGTTCCTGTGAGGAAGAAGGATAAGTTTGGCAAGTTTTGGGAACCTTGGATAACGCGGGATATTGTGAGCCAAGTCAAAAGGAAAAAGGAAGCATTCGTGAGGGCTGGAAGGCTAGGAACAGACGAAGCCCTTGAGGAATATAAAGACAGTAGGAAGGAACTTAAGCAAGGAGTCAGAAGGCCTAAAAGGGGTCATAAAAAGTCATTGGCAAACAGGATTAAGGAAAATCCCAAGGCTTTTTATACATATATAAAGAGCAAGAGGGTAACTAGGGAAAGGGTTGGCCCACTCAAGGACAGAGGAGGGAATCTATGTGTGGAGTCAGAGGAAATGGGCAAGGTACTAAATGAGTACTTTGCATCAGTATTCACCAAAGAGAAGGACTTGGTGGATGATGAGCCAGGGAAGGGAGTGTAGATAGTCTGGGTCATGTCGTTATCAAAAAGGAGGTGGTGTTGGGCGTCCTGCAAAGCATTAAGGTAGATAAGTCCCCAGGGCCTGATGGGATCTACCCCCAGAATACTGAGGGAGACAAGGGAAGAAATTGCTGGGGCCTTGACAGAAATCTTTGCATTCTCATTGGCTACAGGTGAGGTCCCAGAGGACTGGAGAATAGCCAATGTTGTTCCTTTGTTTAAGAAGGGTGGCAGGCATAATCCAGGAAATTATAGGCCGGTGAGCCTTAAGTCAGTGGTAGGAAAATTATTAGAGAGGATTCTTCGGGACAGGATTTACTCCCATTTGGAAACAAACAAACTTATTAGCGAGAGGCAGCATGGTTTTGTGAAGGGGAGGTCGTGTCTCACTAATTTGATTGAGCTTTTTGAGGAAGTGACGAAGATGATCGATGAAGGAAGGGCAGTGGATGTTATCTATATGGATTTTAGTAAAGCCTTTGACAAGGTCCCGCATGGCAGACTGGTGCAAAAGGTGAAGTCACACGGGATCAGAGGTGAGCTGGCAAGATGGATATAGAACTGGCTCGGTCAGAGAAGACAGTGGGTAGCAGTGGAAGGGTGCTTTTCTGAATGGAGGGATGTGACTAGTGGTGTTCTGCAGGGAGCAGTGCTGGGACCTTTGCTGTTTGTAGTATATATAAATGATTTGAAGGAAAATGTAGCTGGTCTGATTAGTAAGTTTGCGGACGACATAAAGGTTGGTGGAGTTGCAGATAGTGATGAGGATTGTCAGAGGATACAGCAGGATATAGATCGGTTGGAGACTTGGGCGGAGAAATGGCAGATGGAGTTTAATCCGGACAAATGTGAGGTAATGCATTTTGGAAGGTCTAATGCAGGTGGGAGGTATACAGTAAATGGCAGAACCCTTAGAAGTATTGACAGGCAGAGAGATCTGGGCGTACAGGTCCACAGGTCACTGAAAGTGGCAACGCAGGTGGATAAGGTAGTCAAGAAGGCATACGGTACACCACCATACAGTACATCTGCAACTCTGGCATCGACCCGGCAATGTGGAAAATTGCCCAGGTATGTCCTGTACACAAAAAGCAGGACAATTCAAACCCGTCCAATTACCGCCCCATCAGTCTACTCTCAATCATCAGTAAAGTGATGAAAGTTGTTATCGACAGCGCTATCATGCGGCACTTGCTTAGCAATAACCTGCTCAGTGACGCTCAGTTTGGGTTCCACCAGGGCCACTCAGCTCCTGACCTCTTTACAGCCTTGGTTCAAACATGGACTAAAGAGCTGAACTCAAGAGGTGAGGTGAGAGTTACTGCTCTTGACATCAAGGCAGCATTTGACTGAGTATGGCATCAAGGAGCCCTAGCAAAACTGGAGTAAATGAGAATCGGGGGAAAACTCTCTACTGGTTGGAGTCATACCTAACACAAAGGAAGATGGTTGTGGTTGTTGGAGGTCAATCATCTGAGCTCCAGGACACCACTGCAGGAGTTCCTCAGGGTAGTATCCTAGGCCCAACCATCTTCAGCTGCTTCATCAATGACCTTCCTTCAATCATAAGGTCAGAAGTGGGAATGTTCGCTGATGATTGCACAATGTTCAGCACCATTCATGACTCCTCAGATACAGAAGCAATCTGTGTACAAATGCAGCAAGACCTGGGCAATATCTAGGCTTGGGCTGATAAGGGGCAAGTAACATTTGTGCCACACAAGTGCCAGACAATGACCATCTCCAACAAGAGAGAATCTAACCATCTCCCCTTGACATTCAATGGCATTATGATCGCTGAATCCCCCACTATCAACATCCTTGGGGGTTACTATTGACCAGAAACTGAACTGGAGTAGCCATATAAATATCGTGGCTACAAGAGTAGGTCAGAGGCTAGGAATCCTGCAGCGAGTAACTCACCTCCTGACACCCCAAAGCCTGTCCATCATCTACAATGCATAAGTCAGAGCTCGACACCATCCAGGACAAAGCAGCCCGCTTGATTGGCACCGCATCCACAAACATTCATTCCCTCCACCAGCAACGCACAGTGGCAGCAGTGTGTACCATCTACAAGATGCACTGCAGGCTCCTTAGACGGCACCTTCCAAACCCGCGATCTCTACTACCTAGAAGGACAAGGGCAGTAGATGCCTAGGAACACCATCACCTGCAAGTTCCCCTCCAAGCCACACACCACCCTGACTTGGAACAATATCGCCGTTCCTTCACTGCCGCTGGGTCCAAATCCTGGAACTCCCCTGCTAACAGCACAGTGGGTGTCCCTACCTCACTTGGACTGCAGCGGTTCAAGAAGGCAGCTCACCACCACCTTCTCAAGGGCAATTAGGGATGGACAATAAATGCTGGCCTAGCCAGCGATGTCCACATCTAATGAATGAATAAAAAAAAAAATTGTGGAGGCTCTGGCCACAATATTCTAATCCTCCTTAGATATGGGGGTGGTACCAGAGGACAGGAGAATTGCAACTGTTACACCCCCGTTCAAAAAACAGGAAGCCTGGCAGTTAGAGGCCAGTCAGCTTACTACCAGTAATGGGGAAACTTTTAGAAACAATAGACTGAGACAAAATTAGTTGCCACTTGCAAACATATGGATTAATGAATGACAGCCAGCATGGATTTGTTGGAGGAAAATCATGCATGACTAACTTGATTCTGTTTTTAGGTGAAGTAACGGAGAGGGTTGATGAAGCTAGTGTGTTTGATGGCATGTATATGAGTTTTCAAAAGGCGTTTGATTGAAGTACCACATAGTAGACTTGTAAGCAAAATTGAAGTCCATGGCATTAAAGGGACAGTGGCAGCATGGATGTAAAATCAGCTGAAAGGCAGAAAGCAGAAAGTGGTGAACATGTTGCTTTTCAGACTGGTGCTGGGACCATTGTTCTTCCTGAACTATATTAATGTGCGGACCTGGGTATACAGGGCATAATTTCAAAGCTGGCAGATGACACAAAACTCAGAAATGTAGTGAACAATGAGGCAGATAGTAACAGGCTTAAGGAGGACATCGACACAATTGGTGAAATGGGCAAATACATGGCCGATGAAATTTAATGCAGGGAATTGTGGTGACATTTTGATAGGAAGAATGAGAGGCAATATAAACTAAATGGTACAATTTTAAAAGGGGTGCAGGAACAGAGAGACCTGGGAGTGTTGTTTTGAGAGTGCTTTTTAAAAAAAAATGTTTCCAAGGACTCATTTAAATTGTGTAAATATAAGCCTGATGAAATGCTAGACTTCGTTTTTTTCACTGGGGTCATGGAAAGGACACTTGACTGAAAACATTTACTGGAAGAATCAAGGAGTGCTAAAAACAACCTTTACTGGAGCTCACCTGCTTTAAGACAGGAACCTTGGACTAAGGGGAGATGTTAAAAAGAGAAGCCACATGTCAAGGTTTACGGAGGTCAAGAGATGGACTTTATGTTTGTGGTTTGGATTGTTTTCATTTCATTTGGGGTCTGAACTTTGTTTTATTCGTTCCTGGGATGTGGACGTCACTGGCCAGGCCAGCATTTATTGCCTCCCTAATTGCCCTTGAGAAGGTGGTGGCGAGCTGCCTTCTTGAACCGCTGCAGTCCATGTGGGGTAGGTACACCCACAGTGCTGTTAGGGAATTCCAGGATTTTGACCCAGTGCCAGTGAAGGAACGGTGATATGAAGTGCTTTCTTCCTTATTGGGCCGAAAACATACTGATCATGAAAGTTCCCACATCCCCCTCTTTGCCTTTACACCATTAATTTCCCATTTTATGAGGATAATTAAAATCTCCCATTTTCACTACCCTACCATTCTTGCACCTTCCTGAAATTTGCTCCTCTATCTCTTTGAAGACAGTTGGGGTTTTGCCTGCCAAGGTAAAAGATACCCCCAGCTCATTTTTCCTGCACCTCTCTAAGAGACCCTGAGAAGTCCAGTGTGTCAATTCCTTTTTCCTCCTGTCTTTGGAAAAACCAGGGCTGAGACCCCTGATGCCACATTTCTCCTGGAAAAACCTGCCAGATTAATTCTCGACGCTGCCTGAAAAGAACTGCTCCAGAAAAGATCCCAGTGACCCGTCACCGTATACCCAGATGCCAGACCAAAAGGGACAACTGACATCCTTCCATATCTTCTTTTTTCTTCAAGAATTAGCAAGTATTAGGCCAAAGTATTCTCCTTTTTTTTTTGCCTTTTTATTGTAACAGACCTCTGCAAAGATAATTTCTGTATATTGTTCCGTGTGTGTATGAGTTTGTGTGTGGGGGATTTGAAAAGGGAACTTTCAAATTTCAATCTGTGTGTTAATGCTTTGCTTCATTACTGGATAGTCTTGTTTTATAATAAACTGATAATTTTGTTGCTTATTAAAAAACCTGGTTGGTGTAGTTTATTCTGGGATAAAGAGTAGAGTATATGATTGACCACATCAGTAACTGGGTAAACATTTAAATATATGTTGTGACCTGTGGAGAAGTGGAACTAGAAAAGATAGTGCACTCCTCCCATCTCGGTCGTAACAGTGTATGTAAACTAACGTTTGAAGGTGGCAGGACTAGGTGCGAAGGCTGTTAAAAAAGTGCTGGATCCTTCACTTTATAAACAGAGGCATAAAGTACAAAAGCAATGAAGTTATGCTAAACCTTTATAAATAATCAGTGGTTAGATGTAAGCTGGAGTATTGTAGCCAATTCTGGGCACCACACTTCAGGAATGTTCTCCCCTTCTTTGTCCTTCACACTGTTAATATTTTGGTCCATATTAGAATATTTGAAGTCCCCTATTTCCAGTACTTCGTAGTTCTTGCATCTTTCTGTAACCTGCCTGTGAATTTGCTTCTCTCCTTCCCACTATTTGGTGGCCTACAGTACACACCCAGCAGCAGAATAGCTCCATTCTTGATCCTTACTTCAAATTAAACAGATTCTGCCCTTGGCCCCCTCCACATCATTCATCTCCAGGGCTATAATGGTTTCTTTGATTAATACTGCCACACCTTTCTTTTTTTCCTTCCCTATCTTTCCTCAATACATTGTAGCCAGGAATAATAAGTTACCAATCCTCACCTTCTTTGAGGCAGGTCTCTGTTACTGTCACTATATCACAGTCCCATGTGGTAACTTGTGCTTGCAGATCACTAACTTTATTTACCAGCTCAGCGTATTTACATACATGCACTCCAAGCCAATCTTAGACTACCTTGCATTGGTTCCCTGTCTGATCCCTCCTATTTCTGAACTATTCTTCAGCGCTATTTGTCTCTCCAAGTCCTCTCTGTCCCTTGTTTCTCCTCTCCTGTTTCATCCTGGTACCCATTCCCCCCTGCCAAATTAGTCATCGAGTCATAGAGTCGTACAGCATAGAATCAGGCCCTTCGGCCCATTGCGTCCATGCCGACCATAATGCCTATCTATACTAATCCCACCTGCCTGCATTAATTCCATATCCCTCTATGCCTTGCTAATTCAAGTACCTGTCCAGATGCCGCTTAAATGTTGCTATTGGTCCTGCCTCCACCACCTCCTCTGGCAGCTCATTCCAGATACCCACTATTCTTTCTATGAAAAATGTGCCCCTTTGATCCCCTTTAAACCTCCTCCCTCTCACCTTAAATCTATGCCCTCTAGTTTTAGTCACCCCTACCATGGGAAACAGACTCTGGCTATCTACCCTATCTATGCCTCTCATAATTTTATATACCTCTATCATGTGCCCTCTCAGTCTCCTTCGCTCCGGAGAAAACAGACCCAGCCTATCCAATCTCTGTTTATAACTCAAGCCCTCCAAACCAGGCAACATCCTTGTGAATCTTTTCTGCACCCTCTCTAGCTTAATCACATCTTTCCTGTAGTGCGGCGACCAGAACTGAACACAGTACTCCAAATACGGCCTAACCAGCGCTATGTACAACTGTAACATGACGTCCCAACTCTTGTACTCAATACCTCGGCCGATGAAGGCAAGCATGCCATACGTCTTCTTCACCACCTTGTCTACCTGTGTTGCCACTTTCAGGGAACTATGTACTTGCACCCCAAGATCTCTCTGCTCAACAACACTCCCCAGGGCCCTGCCATTCACTGTATACGTCCTGCCCTGGTTTAATTCCCAAAATGCATCACTTTGCACTTGTCTGCGTTAAGTTCCATTTGCCAATCCCTTGCCCACTTTCCCAGTTTATCTATATCCTGTTGTAACCTTAGACAACCTTCTTCACTGTCCACTATACCACCAATTTTGGTGTCATCTGCAAACTTACTAATCATGCCCCCTACATTCACATCCAAGTCACAGAGGGTCCAGCACTGATCCCTGCGGCACACCACTGGTCACCGGCCTCCAATCTGAAAAACAACCCTCCACTACCACCCTCTGCCTCCTGTTACCAAGCCAATTTTGTATCCAATTGGCTAGCTCACCCTGGATCCCATGTGTTCGAACGTTCTGGACCAGCCTACCATGCGGGACCTTGTCAAAGGCCTTGCTAAAGTCCATGTAGACAACATCCATCGCCCTGCTCTCGTCAATCCTCTTGGTCACCTCCTCGAAAAACTCAATCAAATTCGTGAGACATGATTTCCCACGCACAAAGCCATGCTGACTATCCCTAATCAGACCATGCCTTTCCAAATGCATATAAATCCTGTCGCTCAGAATCCCTTCCAATAACTTTCCCATCACTGATGTAAAGCTCACCAGCCTGTAGTTCCCTGGCTTATCCCTGCTGCCCTTCTTAAATAAAAGCACAACATTAGCTATCCTCCAGTCTTCCGGTACCTCACCCGTAGCTAATGATGATACAAAAATCTCTGCCAGGGCCCCAGCAATCTCCTCCCTTGCTTCCCATAGCATCCTAGGATACACCTGGTCAGGCCCTGGGGATTTAGCCACCTTAATACGCTTCAAAACCTCCAACACCTCCTCCTTTGTAATGTTGATATGCTCCAGGATATCGGTGTTCCCTGTCTTGAACTCATTAGCTTCCACGACCTTCTCCACAGTAAATACAGACGAGAAGTATTCATTTAAGACCTCGCCCATTTCCCATGGCTCCACACATAGATTACCACACTGATCCTTAAGGGGACCTACTCTCTCCCTAGCTACCCTTTTACTCTTAATATACTTATTGAATCTTTTAGGATTCTCCTTTATCTTATCTGCCAGGGAAATCTCATGGCCCCTTTTCGCCCTCCTAATTTCCTTTTAAGTGTACTCCTACATCCCCTATACTCCTCGAGGGACTCGCTTGATCCCAGCTGCCTATACCTGACATATGCCTCCTTCTTTGTCCTGATCAAACCCTCAATATCCCTCGTCAACCAAGGTTCCCTAAACTTGCCAGCCTTGCCCTTCCATCTAACAGGAACATGCCGGCCCTGAACTCTTCCTATCTCACTTTTAAAAGCCACCCACTTGCCAGACGTCCCTTTACCTGTAAACAGCCTCTCCCATTCAACTTTTGAGAGTTCTTGTCTGATGCCATCAAAATTAGCCTTCCACCAATTTAGAACTTCAACCTGAGGACCAGTCCTATCCTTTTCCATAACTATCTTGAAGCTAATAGAGTTATGGTCACTGGTCCCAAAGTGCTCCCCTACTGACATATCAACCACCTGCCCATCCTCATTTCCTAAGAGGAGGTCGAGTGTAGCCCCTTCTCTAGTAGGGCCATCCACATACTGCTTCAGAAAACTATCCTGGACACACTTAACAAATTCTTCCCCATCTGATCCCTTAGCACTAAGGCAGTCCCAGTTATAGAGTCATAGAGAGATACAGCACTGAAACAGGCCCTTCGACCCACTGAGTCTGTGCCGACCATCAACCACCCATTTATAATAATCCTACATTAATCCCATATTCCCTACCACATCCCCACCTTCCCTCAATTCTCCTACCACCTACCTACACTAGGGGCAATTTACAATGGCCAATTCACCTATCAACCTGCAAGTCTTTGGCTGTTGAACGAAACCAGAGCACCCGGTGGAAACCCACGCGGTCACAGGGAGAACTTGCAAACTCCGCACAGGCAGTACCCAGAACCAAACCCAGGTCGCTTGAGCTATAAGGCTGCAGTGCTAACCACTGAGCTACTGTGCACGCGCGTTCTTCTCACATTTTACAAAACCCACTATTAGTGCATCGTGAGCAAATCTCAGGATTGTGCTCCCTATACACAAATCCAAATCATCTATATACCCTGAGAATAAAAGATAATCCTTATGGTAAATCTTTTCACCCATTTACTTTAACTCACTGTTACCTGTCAACCAACCAAATAGATATGAAGACATTTCTTTGAAAAATAAGATGCACTCCCTGGTTAAAAAAAGAAAATGGCCAGTATTGTATCTGGGCTGGGGGCTTCTCGTCATCTGATAAAGGCGTCGCTGAGAAACCTGCATCACCTCTTCTGTGGGAAGCCCGCTGAATCTACTGCCAATTCAGCACTTAACTGGAGAGCGGTGGGCACCTTCCCCGGGATAAAGGACCCCAGCAACGCAAGTCCTGCCCTCTGAGAGCTGCCAGCCAATTAGAGACCAGCAGCTCTTTAACTGACAGCGCCACTGCGGAGGTGGAGGCTGCTGCTGGTGGAGCACCCACCCGAGGTCCAGGAATGGCGCTGGACCCAGGCCACAGATAGGTCAGGGCGGGAGGGGTCTTGCAGCATGTGAGTCATGGGGGAGGGGGTTGTAGGGGGGGTCAGCAGCAAGGGCAGGAGGCTGGCTTTCAGCGGGCTCTCCTCTTCCCAATGTCGGGTCCCTCATTCAGGCACTCAGTGCCTTTTAACAAGGGAACCCCCCCTCACCCCCACCCCGGAGCCAGAAAGCAGCCTGCACAGTTTTTCCTGCCATGCCATCTTCATCAGTGATCCTGTCGGTAATTGTTTGGCAGGTATAGGCTGTAGGGGAGGCGGTGGCGTAGTGGTAATGTCACTGGATTAATAATCCAGAAGCCCAGGCTCTGGGGACGGGTTTGAATCCCACCATAGCAGATGGTGAAATTTGAGTTCAATTAATAAATCTAGAATTAAAAGCTAATCTACTAGTGACCATTGTCAATTGTTGTAAAAAGCACAGACCTTCCTGCCCTGTACTTAATTGGGTCCTCCCCCTGCCACCACCCCACCTGATTTTATGCTCTCCCCACCTCCAAACCCGCCACAGGGGAGAGCATAAAAATCCCCCCAATATATCTCAAGCAACCCAGCCCCTTTGGCATTTGACAGCAATGATGAGTGTGTAGGAATATCTTGGATAAAACAGCAAAATATATTTACAGCACAGGTACCAATCCATACTGTTAGTTCAACTAAATAAAAGCCAATTGAGCTTATAAAGAATGTGCTGAGTGCTAGTCAACAGGTATTTTCAGTTTTTAGATGCAAAAATAAGTCTCTCAAATGAATTAGATTTTCTGCATGAGCTTTAAACAGAAACCTTATATCGAAGGAAGGCATACATAATATTTTTTTAATTTATTTAGAGGTACAGCACTGAAACAGGCCCTTCGGCCCACCGAGTCTGTGCCGACCAACAACCCCCCATTTATACTAACCCTACAGTAATCCCATATGCCCTACCACCTACCTACACTAGGGGCAATTTTTATAACAGCCAATTTACCTATCACCTGCAAGTCTTTTGGCGGTGGGAGGAAACCGGAGCACCCAGAGGAAACCCACGCAGACACGGGGAGAACCCAGAATTGAACCCGGGTCCCTGGAGCTGTGAGGCTGCGGTGCTAACCACTGCGCCACTCTGATATAAAATATAAAAATAGTAATCAGCCTCCTCCTCGCATATTTGAGAGCTGCAAGTACTGTAATTGCGATTACAATTTAAACTCACGAGAATTTATCAAATTCTTAAGATTCCCTTGCCCTTGTTTTAACTCTTAAGAAAACGCACCTTAATTCTCAGTTTAAAACACCTGAGCACCCCAGATAGGCTTAAAAAGTTGGGTTTGTATATTTTAGAGCATAGACAGGGGTGATTTGAGCAAGGTTTATAAAATAATGGAAGGGACTACATTGTGTTTACATGGATATTATTTCAACTGGATGGGTTAGATAGGGACCAGTGATCATACTTACGAATTACTTAAGGGCGGAACAAGGCTGCATGTTATGTGGTACTTTTTTTCACAGAGAATAGTAGAGAAAATTGATGAAGGGAATGCAGTGGATGTTGTCTATATGGATTTTAAGAAAGTGTTTGATCAAGTACAACATAAAAAGCTTGTGAACAAAACTGAGGCTCATGGAATAGGAGGGTCAGTGTCCATCCAATTGGATAAAACATTGGCTTAAGGACAGAAAACAGTGAGCCGTGGTAATGCTGTTTTTCAGACTGGAGGATGGTATTCCCCAAGGGTCAGTGCTAGAACTACTGCTTTTTCTGCTATATATCAATGACTTGGATCTTGGAATACAGAGCAGAATTTCAAAATTTGCCGATGATACCAAACTTGGAGGAGTTGCAAACAGTGAGGATGATATGAACCACCAGCAACGGGACATAGATAGGCTAGCAGAATGAGCAGACAAGTGGCTGATGGAATTTAATACAGACATGTGTGAGGTGATGGTCTGATGAAAGGTTATTGACCTGAAACGTCAACTTTGTTTCTCTGTCCACAGATGCTGCCAGACTTGCTGAGTATTTCCAGCACTTTCTGCTTTTATTTCAGATTGCCAGCATCCGCAGTATTTTGCTTTTATTTATTGAGGTGATGCATTTTGGTAGAAGGAATAGGGAGAGGCAATATAGACTTAATGGCACAGTTCTAAAGAGTGTGCAAGAACAGAGAAACCTGGGGGTGCATGTGAATTGATCTTTGAAGGTGGCAGGATATATTGAGAGAGTGGTTAGCAAAGCATATGGGATCTTGGGCTTCATAAATAGAGACAAAGAGTACAAAAGCAGGGAAGTTATGCTGAACCTTTATAAAGCTCTGGTTAGGCCACAAATGGAGTATTGCGTCCAGTTCTGGTCACCACACTTTAGGAAGGGTGTGAAGGTCCTTGAGAGGGTGCAAAGGAGATTTACCAGAATGGTTCCAGGGGTGGGGGGTTTTAGTTACAGGGTTAGGCTGGGAAATCTGGGGTTGTTCTCCCTGCAGCAAAGAAGATTGAGGGGAGATTTGATAGAAGTGTACAAGATTATGACAGACTTAGATAAGTGAGGCAAGAAAAAACTGTTCCCATTAACTAGTACAAGGGCTAAGGGACACAGATTGAAGGCTTTGTATAAGAGATGCAGGGTGAATGTGAGAAAGAGCTTTTTTACACAGTCAGTGGTAATGACCAGGAACTCGCTGCCCACAAGGGTGGTATAAGTGGAGCCAATCAATGATTTCAAAAAGAAATTGGATAGGCACTTGAAGGAAATAAATTTGCAGAGCTACGGGGATCGAGCAGGTGAGTGGGACTGACTGGATTGGTCAGTGGAGAGGCGGCATGGACTTGATGGGCTGAATAGCCTCCCTCTATGCCATAAATGATTCTATGACTGGACTGGATTTGATGTGCACCCTGAGGCAGGGGAGGAGGTTCCCTATAGAATCGGGATGGGAGGTGGGAACTCGGAGGGGGAGGGGGTTGGGGGGTGGGTGGGAGTGCAGAGGACCCGTTGCCTCCTCATCACCAAGCCTTTTTCCCAGGGGTGGGATAGGCCAATCGAGGCCCTTAAGTGACCCATTACCAGCCACTTAAGGGTCCTTTCCACCCGTCACTGGGATTTAACCAGCGGTGAGGAGTGCAATAGCCACACGGGGAGGATGCCTTGTAATACGAGGCGCCCTCCTTGAGGTCTTGGGTGGGGGACTCTTCCTCCATGGGCAATTTGTACTGCCAGCAAAACCTCCATATCCATGGACCCCTCTCCCACTGGACCTCACACCCACCCTCCCACCGAACGTTGCCAGGGCCTCCTGGACTGGGCCCGGCAACCCTGCCTCTGTTACCTGAGGTCTAGGGTTCCAGCGCTGGACCTGGGTCCAAGGCCTTTGCAGTACTGGCAATGGCCACCGCTCCCGGTGGCGCTGACAATACCGCTGAGCTGCCGGCCCTGTGATTGGCTGGCAGCTTTTGGAGGTGGGATCCTGGCACCGGGCACTGAAGTGCCCGAACAATGGAAGATAGCGATGGGGATACTCGAAAATGCTGAGGTGGGATTCCCCACCCCCACCTTTTTGGCCCGGCGCCAGGAGTCCCGCTGTTGCCACAAAATCCAGCCCAATGTATGGAACAGATTGCTGGCTTGTGTGGTGAACACTGATTCACAACATTAGGAACATAGGAACAGGAGACCATTGAGCCCCTTAAACCTATTCCAGCAATCAATTACAATATGGCTGATCTGTACGTTACTACCATTTACCTGCTTTGGTTCCATAACCCTTAATACCTCTGACTAACAAAAACCGATTTCAGTTTTGAATTTTTCAATTAACCCACCAACTTCAACAGCTTTTTAGGAGAGTTCCAGATTTCCACTACCCTTGGTGTGAAGTGTTTCTTGACATCACCCCTGAATGGCCTAGCTCTAATTTTAAGGTTATGCCCCCTTGTTTTAGACTCTCCCACCAGAGGAAATATTTTCTTTCTATCTACCCTAGTAAATCCTTTAATCATCTTAAATACATCCAATAGATCACCCCTGCTCTGCTATACTCAAGATAAGTGAAGACTAGTCCATGCAACCTGTACTCATTATTTAACCCTTGTAGCCCCAGTAGCATTCTGGTTAATCTGTGTTACACTCACTCTAAGGCCAATATAATCCTTCCCGATGTGTGGTGCCCAGGAATGAACGCAGCACTTCAGAGTTTTCTATTCCTTCAAGAATGAGCTGGATCTGTTTCCAACAGATGTGGAGATCACCTTGTACAAGAGGTAAGCTCATTGTAATGTAAGTCAAAGTAAAGGAGGTCTCTTGGACTAGTTTGGAAAGCCAAAAAGGGTCGGAGAGGAATTTCCCACATTTCCCCCTAATTGTTTTGGTTTGTTATCTGGTTTTTCACTTCCCTCAGGAGATTACATGGCTCCAGGTGGGTGGAGAATGTTGGTATTGCGACTGAGGGTCAAGCTAGATGGATCAGTTGGTCTTTACCTGTCCCACATTTTCACATGTTGAGATCTTTGATGTTTGTTGGTAACATTTTCTGGTTCTGACAAAGGGTCCATACCAGAAATGTTAACTTGTCTATCCACAAATCCTGCTACGATTTGCTTTTTCCGGAATAAAAACAAGAAATGCTGGAACCACTCAGCAGGTCTGGCAGCATCTGTGGAAAGAGAAGCAGAGTTAATGTTTCGGGTCAGTGACCCTTCTTCTTGCTTTTTCCGGCTTTGTTTTGCATTTCCAGCATCTGCAGTTTTTGCTTTTTATTGACATCGTTTTGTTTCTTTCTTTTGGGCCTCCTTATCTCGAGAGACAATGGATACGCGCCTGGAGGTGGTCAGTGGTTTGTGAAGCAGCGCCTGGAGTGGCTATAAAGGCCAATTCTGGAGTGACAGGCTCTTCCACAGGTGCTGCAGAGAAATTTGTTTGTTGGGGCTGTTGCACAGTTGGCTCTCCCCTTGCGCCTCTGTCTTTTTTCCTGCCAACTACTAAGTCTCTTCGACTCGCCACAATTTAGCCCTG
This sequence comes from Heterodontus francisci, assembly GCF_036365525.1. Lineage (NCBI taxonomy): Eukaryota > Metazoa > Chordata > Chondrichthyes > Heterodontiformes > Heterodontidae > Heterodontus > Heterodontus francisci. Next base: position 17,214,815 of record NC_090378.1, read on the forward strand.
TCTTTATGGCTGCCCGCCAGCTCTGGCGAATGCTGGCAACTGACTCCCACGACTTGTGATCAATGTCACACGATTTCCAGCATCTGCAGTTTTTGCTTTTTATTGACATCGTTTTGTTACTCAAGTAATTTCTGCCTAGTCAGTCAAAAACTAATGGAAGATAGTAATAGAAAATTAATTATCGGTATTAGCAACGTATATATCAACATGAAAAGTAGAATTAGATGATATGATCACCAACTGAGCCACGAGCTAAACTTAGGATAAGGTATATCTTCTCTTCAAGTCCTAATCTTAGATTACCATCTAGTGCATTAAATATTGAAAGGTTAACTCTGTTTCTCTCTGCACAGATGCTGCCAGACCTGCTGAGTATTTCCAGCATTTTCTAGTTTTATTACATTAACGATTGACCCTGTTAAAGCCTTCAGTATGGATTAGATCAATTAATCTTTAAGTGAAGAGAGACAACGATTGACTGGAAGCAATTATACTTTTCCTAAGTTCCCAAGTCGTTACAAAAATACATTAATGTTTTTGTCAGCATGTCTGCTGATTTGCATAACTTGCATTTATATAGCACCTTGCACATTCTCAAGATATCCCCAAGCACTTCACAATCAATTAATTATTTTTGAATTGCACTCATTTTTTTTTTACGGCCAATGCAGCAGTCAATTTGTACACAGAAAAGTCAATGAGATGAATGATCAGATAATAAATGAAAGCCTGAATGGACTTGTTAAAGGCAAATTGTGTTTGAAAAATTTGATTGAGTTCTTTGATAATTTAAAAAAGAGGGTTGACGAGGGTAGTGTAGTTGATGTTGGGAGTTAACCTTTCAATATTTAATGCACTAGATGGCAATCTAATAGATATGTTAGCAAAAGTAAAGCCCATTGAGTTAAAAGGATAGTGGCAGCATGGATACAAAACTGGCAAATGGACAGAAAGTGACATGCAGTGATGAATTATTTTTTAGATTCGAGGAAGGTATACAGTGGTTAGAGTTAATTTTAATATATATTAATGATCTGGACTTGACTATACAGAACATAATTTCAAAGTTTGCCAATGATATGAAACTTGGAAATGTAGTAAACAATGAGGACATGGAAAGATTGATGAAATGGATAGACACGTGGCTGATGAAATTTAATCCAGAGAAGTGTGAGGTGATGCAGTTTGGTACGAAGAATAAGGAGAGGCAATATAAACTAAATAATACAATTTTAAAGGGGCTACAGGAACAGAGAGACCTGGGAGTGTATGTACGCAAATCTTTGGTGGTGGGACAAGGCTGTTTAAAAGCATGTGGGTCCATGGCTTTATAAACAGAAGCATAGAATACAAAAGCAAGGAAGTCATGGTGAATCTTTATGAAACACTAGTTAGGCCTCAGATGGAATATTATCCTCAATTCTGGCCACCACACTTGAGCAAGGATGTCAAGGCCTTGAAGAGGGAGCAGAGGAGATTTACTGGAATGGTACCAGGCATGAGGAACTTCAGTTATGTGGAGACTAGAGAAGCTGGGGTTGTTCTCCTTTGAGGAGAAGGCTAAGAGATTTGATAGAGGGTTCAAAATCATGAATGGTTTTGATAGAATAAATAAGGAGAAACTATTTCCACTGGCAGAAGGGTCGGTAACCAAAGGCCAGAGATTTAAGGTGATTGCCTCTGGTTCTATTGCCAACATGAGAAAACATTTTTTTATTCACTCATGGGATGTGGGCATCACTGGCTAGGCCAGCATTTGTTGCCCATCCCTAACTGCCCTTGAGAAGGTGGTGGTGAGCTGCCTTCTTGAACCAGTCCATGTGGTGTAGGTACATTCACAGTGCTGTTAGGGAGGGAGTTCCAGGATTTTGGCATAGCTACAGTGGAGAAACAGCAATATATTTCTGAGTCAGGATGGTGTCTGACTTGGAAGAGAACTTGCAGGCGGTGGTGTTCCCATGGGCCCGCTGCCACTTGTTTATCTAGGCGGTTGGCAAGGTGCTGCCAAAGGAGCCTTGTCGAGGTACTGTAGTGCATCTTGTAGAGGGTACACACTGCTGCCACTGTGCACCGGTGGTGAAGGGAGTGAATGTTGAAAGTGGTGGATGGGGTGCCAATCAAGTGGGCTGCTTTGTCCTGAATAGTGTCGAGCTTCTTGAGTGTTGTTGGAGCTGCACCCATCCAGGCAAGTGGAGGGTATTCTGTCACACTCTTGACTTGTGCCTTGTTAATGGTGGACAGGCACTGAAGAGTCAACAGGTGAGTTACTCGCCACAGAATTCCGAACCTCTGACCTGCACTTGTAGCCACAGTATTTATATGGCTAGTCCAATTCAGTTTCTGGTTAATGGTAACCCCCAGAATGTTGATAGTGGGGGATTCAGCGATGGTAATGCTATTGAACATCAAGGGGAGATTGTTAGACTCTCTTGTTTGAGACGGTCATTGCGTGGCATGTGTGTCGCACAAATGTTACTTCAGTTACGACCAGGTGAGAAAGGGGTCTAGGGGTTCCCTCTCAGCCTTTGTCTGGTTTAACCGTAACAGGGTTTAATTTTTAAAACATGGTGTTTTTAACTCCCCCTCAGTGAATCTTTGCTCACTGCTCTCCAATTGTAAGGCAAAGAAATCAACCAGACTGGTTTTCTTAGATTTAAATAAAGTGGAAGTTTACTAACCTTAAAACTCTAATACGGTTAAAATGACTACGACTACGTGACATGACCAGACTAGCATGCATATGCGACAAAGACACACGCAGATAGAGACAGAAAAGTAGAAAGTAGGCGGCACAGTGGCTAGCACCACAGCATCACAGCTCCAGCGACCCGGGTTCAATTCCGGGTACTGCCTGTGTGGAGTTTGCAAGTTCTCCCTGTGTCTGCGTGGGTTTCCTCCGGGTGCTCCAGTTTCCTCCCACAGCCAAACGACTTGCAGGTTGATAGGTAAATTGGCCATTATAAATTGCCCCTAGTATAGGTAGGTGGTAGGGGAATATAGGGACAGGTGAGGATGTGGTAGGAATATGGGATTAGTGTAGGATTAGTATAAATGGGTGGTTAATGGTTGGCACAGACTTGGTGGGCCGAAGGGCCTGTTTCAGTGCTCTATCTCTAAATTAAATCAATAAAGGGGGAAAGTCTGAAGTAATAGCTGGGGTTTATTTACTGTCCTTTGAGTTCGATGTAGTGTCTTTGATTGCAGGTAAATCTTACCGTTTCTTTGGGGCCCAGTGGACACTTTCAAAATTGTTTCGATGTAGAAGTCTTCTCTCAAGGTTTAAGTGTCTTCAGTGGAGCTGGAAAATCATGAGAGAGCGAGAGAGAGGCAGGAAAGAGGTTCTTTCTTCAAGTTCAGTTGCAGTCTGACCCAAACTGTTCTGTGAGCAGTTAAAAACCAAACCTGGGCCAGCAGATTAGTCATGTGACTAGTTTTTTTAAAAACAAACACCACTGCATTTTTGTCGATTCCTTTCATCTTAGCAGACACCTACAGTTTGGTGGGGTGGGGGGTGGGCGGCGGCAGGGGTGTGAGGGAAGGACATGAAATGCTGGCTTGTTCCACATTCAATGTCTGGTGATCAAAATATATTTGGGTTAATTGGATCAGGGAGCCGTTCTATTGTCTCTCCAGGCAATGGTCTCTTACTGTGCAAATTTTTCCAGCCACGGCTGATCTCTTTCAACAATTCATCTCTTCAGTCCGGCAACTGTTTAAAATTAATGTTGCATATGACAATTAATATGCCTCATTTTTGGCAGGCGGGGTCTTCATGCCACTTATCATCCCAAGCCTGGATATTGTCCAGGTCTTTCCTGCTGAGCCATATTCTCGGGCCTCTTTGCATTAAGCAGCAAGTGAAGCCATGTTAAATCAACAATTTCATTTTCCAGTGAACTGCAAACTCAAGACAAACCCTGCTGTTTAATTTGGAAGAGACCATGCATGTGAAAAAATTGCAAGCCAGAAGCAAAGGCTGCAGACATTTTGCTGTGGGAAAGCATCCAAACCTTTAATCAATGCTAGTGCATCATTTTCAAGTGAACGATGAATCATCTGGTTTCATGATCAATCAATATGATAACAGAACTGACACAAGCCAAGATGAACAAACTTTAAATGCAAACTAAAACAGGCAGTTGAAAGCAGAAGATGAAATAACAAAAATGATTTTTTTTGTGTTAAAAGATTGAGAATTTTGCCAACATTACATAAAGAGCATAAGAAACAGAAGTAGTAGCAGCCCTGTGAGCCTGCTCCCCCATTCAATATAATCATGGCTCATCTTCTACTTCAGCTCCACCTTTCCAAACTTTACAAGCCAGCCAGGATCATTTTAATAAAGTGAACTGTGAGGATAGTGACAGACTTCAAGAGGACATAACAGGCTGGTGGAATGAGCAGACCCATAGCAGATGAAATTTAATGCAGAAGAGTGGGAAGTGCCAAAGTTTGAAAAGGAGCTGCAGGAACAGGGAGACCTGGCGGTACAAGCACAAATCATTGAAGGTAGCAGGGCATATGGAGGCAGCGAGTACAAGAGCAAGGACGTTATGATGCACCCTTTCTAAAACAATGGTTCAGCCTCAGCTGAAATATTGTGTTAAATTCTGGGCACCGGACTTTAGGAAGGATGTAACGATATTGGAGAGGGTGCAGAAGTGATTTACAAGAATAGTTCTAGGGTGAGGGACTTCAGTTATGTGGATAGATTGGAGAAGCTGAGGTTGTCCTTAGAGAAAAGGTTGAGATGAAATTGAATAGAGGTGTTCAAAATCATGAGGTGTCTAGACAGGGCAGAGAGAAAGAAACTCCTCCCATTAGCAGAAGGGTCTAGAACCAGAGGACACCAATTTAAGGTGACTGGCAAAAGAACCAAAAGCAACATATACAGCGAGTGGCTGAGAGGCAGATTCAACTGTGGCTTTCAAAAGGGAGTTGGATAAGCACTGGAAGGGAAAAATGTGGCAGGGCTATGGGGTAAGGGCAGGGTAGTGGGACTGGCTAAATTGCTCTTGCAAAGAGCCGGTATGAGCTCGACAGACTGAATAGCCTCCTTCTGTACTGTAACCATTCGTGCGCTGACAATCGAATGATTTGTCGTCAACAGGAGATAAAAGGACCAGATAGAGGGGCTGAATGGCCTTCTCTTCTTATGCTAACAGGCTCAAGGGGCTGAATGGCCTACTCCTGTTCCTATGTGGCATTAAACTCAAAAGGGATGGTCTCCTAATAGTTTCCTGACTTATTTTCACACTGGCTTAATTTTTAATGTGGAAATTGACCAACTCAGGAAGAATATTTGAACATGTGTTATAATAAAAGCAACAATGGCAAAAAACAGAGTTCCAGATACAAAAATACTGTCTTTAAAAACAAGATTAACATCTGTTTAACAAAAATAAAATTATTCATTTACACACCAGCACAATTTGAAACTAATGTTGAAATACAATATTCAAGCGTATTAACTTATAAACATTGACTACAGTAGTACTATCTCAGTATTGTGCAATTTTGTTTATAATCACAGGTAATCAGTTTTGATCCAACAATTTCCATGACCTACAGTGAAGTTTCTTAAGTTTAATTATGGAAAACAATTTTTTAAATTAAAATAAATACGTCAAATGTTGAGCATCCAACCACCAAAATAATCTCCATAGGATTTGATGGAGGAAGTTACTCATCTTAATGTTGGTTCAGCATTAAATTCTGTTATGGTGCCGTCTCCAAACATAATTGCATAGGACGTTTTGAGAAACTGTACGTAATTCTGGATGCTCTGATTCTGATTCTCAGATTGCTCAAGACTGAGCTTCAACTCCTGTAGATGTGTTTTATGACTCATCTCAGCCTGAAAAAGTAAAATTAATTCTGTGAGCTACAACGTAATAGCTTCATTAAAATTACCAAGTTGAGTGGCTTAATACAACTTTCTGTACTTTCCTCCAGTTCAAGAGTTAGTATTTCATCATTTCTGCTAATAGAAAAATAGAACCTTACAACAAAGAAGGCCATTCAGCCCATCGTGCCCATGTCAACTCTTTGAAATAGCTGACCAGTTTGGTCCCGCACCCCAAATTTTTCACCATAACTCTGCAATATAGTCCTCTTCAAGTACATGCCCAATTATCTTTTGAAAGTTACTATGGAATCTTTCACAGTGTATTCCAGATCTTAACACAACTGTGTGAAGAAATTTCTCCACATCTCCCCTCGTTATTTTGCAATTGTTTTAAGTCCTTCGATATTTATTTCACCTGAACTGGACTGCTTTTTCTTAGTATGGCGCTGTCTAATTTGATTCTTTTCTGTTCAGTTTGCATTCCTTTTCTCTCTAACCATGTTGCCTTATTTAACCTATATTCATCCCAAGCTCAATTCTACAAATGTCACAGAAATCTTTCACTTAGGCCTATTGCAATGTAGAATTTGAAGGCAGTAAATCACACAAAATTGGGAAACATTTGTTATATTTTGTTGGTAGAAAAATGTAAATATAAATGCAGTGAAGATTGATTCAATGGTTGCAAAACGATCAGGAACTCACTGGCAGCCATTCTGAATTTCACTTTTTCACATCTTTGGAAAAGAAATAAAGAATATAATAGAAAATGTGGTAACAATTCAGAGTACAGCAAAAAAAAAATGCAATCAGAAAATAATTATGCAAGTAACTTAAAGGGAATCTAAACAATCTTCTCAAACCAGCTTGTACAATTCTGTAAAAGGTTAATCCAGATGCAATATTTGTTCAGTATCTGATCTATATTCGCACCACAACCCTAGAACAAACCCTGTAACTGCCATCATCCAGCTTCTTTTTCCTGTAAATAATAAATGTAACAGCAAAACTTGAGCAGGCTTTTCAATGTGTGACTGACCCTGGCATTACACTATGTTTTCACTTGTTCAACTGTGGGTGTCACTGAATTTAATAGAGTTTGTCTACCCTTGCAAAACTAGAGAGATTAGTGCATAGGTGCTTGGGAACCATATGGTGCATTTATCTGAAAGGAAATTTGGAAATGAAATGCAGCTGAAATGAAGTACACAACAATCTAACTTTGCCTCAGTGGTGGGGAAGATCAGTGTTCAACATAGGTACCATTTGGGCACTGAAGGGATACCTACCCAGTAATAGAATCCTGTTGTAATATAAGGAGGTAGAAAAATTCACACAATCCCAATCCCTTTGAGATTTATTTCCCCTGGAGGCACAGACTCCTCCCTTTCCATGTCCTATTAGAGGACCCCTCTAATTAGAGGTAACTAACTTGTGCTCTGACATCACTGCTTCAGTCTCTGCCAAGAAGAGATGCATCAAGCCAGTGTCCTCATACTCAGAGCAAGTCTTAGATTCCAGTGAAACTATGTGGATGAGCTGGGGTTGCACTAAATTATCAAGGATGGAACTATGAAAATAATGCATTTTTACTTCCTTACAAGTCCTCTCTGGGTACTGAAACTATTAGAAGTGCAAACCAGTTCGTCAAAATTTGGAACCATGACCCAACGTTTTCAACTCTCCAGCCTCTATTCACGTGAGGGAGCGGTCAGCAATTGCTGATGGTGAATAGAATGAGACTCAACCAACATGGATTAGAGGCATCGATGACTCTGTTCCTCTTCACCATGTACACCAGTTGTCAAGATCCAAGTCTCATGTGGTATATACAGCGACATATAAACTGGCTGACCAAAGCACAACTGCTGCATTGTCTGGTATCTCGAGTCACCATGGATTGTTGCTGACTGTTCCCTCCCACACTCAATTCATATAGCACTAAGAACATTGAGCTGATGTTTTGTGTTCCATTTTAGGGTGAAGGGATTTGCACAATTAATTTCACCTGGTGTCACAATGGGAAAAGCCTTAGGACCCTAAGGAAGAGGATTCTGTGACTCTATAGGATGCAGAATCCTTTGGAGCTTCCTAGTATTCATGAAGAAATAATTAGTTGCAGAAAGAAGAGGAAAACCCATGGTTGGACTGTTTGGTGACGTGCTGCTTTTCACAAGTCTCCACCGTCCACCATTCTCAGCGTGAATCTCTCTAGAGGAGTTTCTCCATTTTACCATAACCTTTAATGGTGAACTAATGGATAAAACGGATTTCTTGAGCTTTGGGAGCCAAAACACGGGTGATGCCATATTGCAAAAAGGTTGCTCAGGTGGGATTTATAATTGAATCCTAGATTAAGAGGTGATTTTTTAAATTTTTGGGGAATGGCTGAATGCCTTTACTTTCTCTTCAGTTCCATCATCAATTTAGCAAAGTAAAACTGTTTATAAACTTCTGTCACAGCGGGATGGCTACCAGTTAGGGCTCTCTAATAGGAACAGAAGAGGAAGTATCTGTAGTCTCTGGCAAAAAATTCTCAAAGACACTGGCATTTTTCAGATTCTTCTACTGGGTTATACCCTTTTACCTGTGGAATGCAAAGCCTCAAGAATAAAGAAACAACATGGGCCGAATTTTATCAGCGCGCCGCACATCGCAGCCTAGAATATAAGAGCAGGGAGGTTATGATGGTGCTGTATAAAAACGCTAGTTAGGCCACTGCTGGAGTACTGTACACAGTTCTGGTCACCGCACTATAGGAAGGATGTGATTACACTGGAGAGGGTACAGCGGAGATTCATCAAGATGTTGCCTGGGCTGGAGCATTTCAGTTATAAAGAAAGACTGGATAGGCTAGGGTTATTTTCTTTAGAGCAGAGAAGGTTGAGGGGGGACCTGATTGAGGTGTACAAAATTATGAGGGGCACTGATAGGATAGATAGGAAGAAACTTTTTCTCTTAGCAGAGGTGTCAATAACAAAGGGGCATAGATTTAAGGTAAGGGGCAGGAGGTTTAGAGGGGATTTAAGGAAAAGAATTTTCACCCAAAGGGTGGTTGGAATCTGGAACACACTGCCTGAAGGGGTGGTAGAGGAAGGAACCCTCACAACATTTAAGAAGTATTTAGATGAGCACTTGAAACATCATAGTATACAAGGGCACAGGCCAAGTGCTGGAAAATGGGATTAGAATAGATAGGTGCTCGATGGCCTGCACAGACACGGTGGGCCGAAGGGCCTGTTTCTGTTCTGTATAACTATGTCTAACTTGGCAGCATGCTCATGCGCATCGGCCGCCACAGAGGCCCCCCCTGATATTTTGCGCGGAGGCTCATTAACATAGTGGCAACGCGTGGCCCCCCCCCCCCAATAATGTGGGAGGGTGGCGTGTTGCAGTGATGGACGGCGACATAGCTGACATTCATGTGCTGGGTCCCTATTTAAAGGGCAGCCAGCACATCAGCAATGCCTGCAGCTGCACAAGATACAGAACCAAGCAGCAGCTCGACTGCAGAGATCGCTCCATTAGTTAAAAGACAACTTTACCTGGGGACAGCGGCGTGGCAGGGTGGCACCACGGTTCAGTGATGCCTCCCTGACCGCTCTCCTCCAGGCTGTGCAGCAAAACGGGAGGTCCTCTTCCCAGCGATGGCAGGAAGAGGCCTTCCCACCTGACCAAGACAGCCTGGCTGGAGGTGGCAAAGGAGGTCAGTAGCCGCGGGGCCATCCGCCATGACTGGCTGCAGTGCCATAAAAAGGATGAACAACCTGCTAAGAACCGCAAGAGTAAGTGCCAATTCATATCAGGACTCCACTCGAACTGGGTGTGCCAACAGAGTGGCACATGTGTGACACTGCCATGCCGAAGAAAGGGAGGTTGGGCAGGGAGTAAAGAAGTGACATGAATGGTACAATGTATGACAGAACTTACCCTTGTCTGGTGCTCAGAGAATGGCACCTACATGAGTAGTGAACACCAAGCACCTCCCACCTTTGTGGCCAGCACCCCTCTTTTGAAATGTGTTGTGTTGAAATGCCATTTTTTATATCTGCCTCCTTGCTCCTCCAGGCAAAGAGGGCCCACAATTCAAGGGAGGCTACCTGCACCAGTGGAGGCACACCAGACATACAAAGGCTCACAGATGCTGAGGAGGCAGCCCTGGAGTTAACAGCAAACCAACTGTCGTGTTCATTTGGTCAATTAGACATCGGTGACCATAAAACCATTGTTTATTGTTGTAAAAACAATGGTTCACCAATATCCTGTAGGGAAGGAAATCTGCTGTCTTTACCCGGTCTGGCCAACATGTGACTCCAGACCCACAGCAAGCCACTCAGTTCAAGGGCTATTAGGGATGGGCAATAAAATGCTGACCTAGCCAGCGATGCCCACCTGGCACAAAAATTAAAAAAAACTAGTCCACCCAAAGCTAAGTCAGATACACAATAAATGTGCATCTAAAAAGGTCACTATCCAGTCTGACACGTTCTGAGAACATTTTGAAAAAAAAACGTGCGACAATTAATGTCCTAAACGTTTAAAAATTGCATCACTACAAAAAGTGACTGAGCAAATGACGTACTCTCTGTAGTTCATATGTTAAGGAAAAAACTACAAATATGCATTAACTGCACAATAAAGTACATATATATGTTTTGAATTTTTTTTTTTGCAATGGAAGCAGTAGAGTGCATGCTTTGTGGCCGTGGGTCATTAATTCAATCTCTCATTCAGACATGTTGCCAGTTTTAGCAGTGCTGCTGTGGAGATGCATGAGAGAGGGGTCAGGCAGCTCCACCTAGTGGGAGAGAAAATAAAACAGTGGAAGAAAATTAGAGGGAGTGTCATTCTCACTCCAGTGGTGCAGTTCTGAGAAGATAGCTCAGAGTAGCTTTGGCAGAGGTTTATAAAACAGATTTATTCTCCTAAATTGATGCATGAAACTGGGAAGAAAGTAAAAGGGACACAGCCATTCCCCCAAAAGTTTAAAAATTCACCTCTCAGGAACTATATTTCTGATGCATTTCCAGGACTCAATTATTTTTTTTAAAAACCCACTATCTTTTGTCAAGGCTTTGCTCACAATACCTCACCTCACAAAGGCCACACAATAAAATCTGTGCATTTATATTGATGTCAAAACATTGCCAAGTGAAGCGACTGTGGTGTAGGAAAATGCAGTAGCTCGGTATTCTGCACCTGCCCCGACACACAAACAGCAATGGGATGAATGCAGAGTTTGGCTGTATTTTATTTTTAAACAGGCAGTGTTGAAGAAGAGAGAAATGTTGGCTGGACACTGCAAAAACTCAAGCTCTTTTTCTTTTCGTTCTTGGGATGTCAGTGTTGCTGACAAGGCCAACATCTATTGCCCATTTCAAATAGTTAAGCTGATGCATAGTGTGTATTCAGGAAGCTCGATAACAGTATCTTCAGTCTTAATTCTCAAATTGCTAAAAGGTGGTAAAGATGGTAGCTCTAATCTGGAGGCCAACCACCACATGGTAAGTTTGCGTTTTTTAAATTACATATTAGAGTGTGTTTTTTTAAAAAAAGGTGAACACTTGTGATGAATAATATTAAAATGTCTTTCCCCAGGGTATTTCTTTTTTTTTTTATTTGAAATTGGTATTTAAGTTTAAAAAAAAAGTTAATCTTTGCTTGTTTTGTCAGACCAAAAAATCAAGAGCCATTTGTCTCAAACCTAGGTATATAAAAACTGTTTATATGTTTCGATAAAATATCTGAATAAAAATCAGTGATTTTGTTTACAGCCAGCTGTTGGCAAGAGATGAAGTTGCATTGCATATCCTTTCAAAATCATGACGTAATGTGAAATTCAGCTCCAAAAGGCAGCTATTTGACCCATTGGGCCTGTACCAGTGCTAGCTCCAAATTGACACCATCAACTATCATCCCACTTCCCTGTTGTTGCTTCAAAATGTTTATCTGCTTGCCTCTTAAACATTACGATTGACTCCATGTGTTAATGCATTCTATATTTCAATAACCTTCAGGAGAACAAATTTCTTTTTTTGTGTTTCTACTACTTAAATTTAGGTCAGCCATGGCTCAGTGAAAACACTTGTGGGTCTGACGAGGAGGGTCATGGGTTCAAAGCCCATTCCAGATACTTGAGCACATAATCTAAGCCAATACTGCAGTGCTGGGGCCTCAGCATTTTACAATTTATATAAAATGACTTGGATGATGGGACTGAATTACATTTGTTAAATTTGATGACAAAGATAGGTAGGAAAGTAAGTTGTGAAGGAGACGTAAAAGGAGGCTACAAAGGGATATGGATAGGTTACGTGAGTGGGCAAAGGTCTGGCAAATGCAGTATAATGTGGGAAAGTGTGAAATTGTCCATTTTGGCAGGAAGAATAAAAAAGCATATTATCTAAATGGTGAGAGATTGCAGAGCTCTGAGATGCAGGGGGATCTGTCCTAGTGCATAAATCACAAAAAGGCCAATATGTAGGTGCAGCAAGTAATTAGGAAAGCTAATGGAATGTTATTGTTTATTGCGAGGTGAATTGAACACAAAAGTCAGGAGGTTATGCTTCAGCTATACAGGGCATTGGTGAGACCAATTTGGAGTGCTGTGTACAGTATTGGTTTCCTTATTTAAGGATGTAAATGTGTTGGAAGCAATTCAGAGAAGGTTCACTAGACTAATACCTGGAATGGGCAGGTTGTCGTGAGGAAAGGTTGGACAGGCTAGGCTTGTATCTGCTGGAATTTAGAAGAGTAAGAGGCGACTTGATTGAAACATAGAAGATCCTGAAGGGTCTTGACAGGGTGGATGTGGAAAGGATGTTTCCCCTTGTGGGAGAATCTAAAACAAGGGGTCACTGTTTAATAAGGGGTCGCCCATTTAAGACAGAGGTGGAGAAATTTTTTCTCTGTGGGTCGAGAGTCTTTGGAATTCTCTTCCTCAAAAGGCGGTGGAAGCAGAATCTTTGAATATTTTTAAGGCAGAGTTAGACAGATTCTTGATAAGCAAGGGGGTGGAAGGTTATCGGGAGAAGGCAGGAATGTGGAGTTGAGGTTACAATCAGATCAGCCACGATCTTATTGAATGGCGGAGCAGATTCGAGGGGCGGAGTGGCCTACTCCTGCTCCTAATTCGTAAGCACTGTAACAGGTGCTGACTTTCAGATGAGATGTTAAATCGAGGCAGCCTTCTGCCTCTTGCTTGGGTATAAAAGATCCCTATTCAAAGGGAAGCAAGGGAATTTTCCCAAGTCCTGGCCAAACTTCATCCCTGAACCAACACCATCAGAAAATTATCTATCCATTTACCTCATTGCTGTTTATGGAATCTTGCTGTGTGCAAATTTATAGAATAGTTATGACACAGAAGAAGGAGGCCATTCGACCCACTCTGCCCGTGCCAGATGGCAGACACGATGACTGCCACATTTCCTATATTACAACAGTGACTACAATTCAAGAGTGACATATTGGGCTGTGAAACACTTTGGAATATCCTACGGTTGTAAATGGCACTATATAAATGCAACTTACATAACATGTGGAGCATAAACCCCGGCTTAGGCCAGTTGAGTCAAATGGCCTGTTATTGTGATGTATTATTTTCCCTTATTATCAACTATTTAACCCTTCAAATTCAAGTAGTTTTGGTCCCTTCTACTGGATTCTTAACTTACTCTCCTCCTGTAATTACCATCGTAACTTTTCCAAGTCTCTCATGAGAACGATCATGTCAAACCAATTATTATCCAATATATTTTTGTATTATAATGAATTAAATTTAAATGTATAATTTATCATATATAGACTACATTTATAAATTTGAATATCGTCAAGACTACATTATATAGTGGACAAACTAGCCCAGTTTTGCCCACACCTGCAGCCTCAATATTTGTCCAATATGCTGATCCACTTGTCTCTGCATCAGTGCACATCTCACATGGTGTGGAACACTAGTGAAGGCTGTGGGTTCAAGTCCCACTCCAGGACTTGAGCAGAAAAATCAAGGCTGACACTCCAGTGTAGTATTTAGGGAGTGCCACACTGTCAGGCGCCTTTCGAATGAGCCATTAAACAGAGGCCCCATGTGCTCTCAGGTGGACATAAAAAAGGTCCCATGGCATTATAATCGAACAGCAGGAGAGTTATCCCCTGTGTCCTGGCCAATATTTATCCCTCAATCAAAATCACTATAAAACAGATTATCTGGTCATTATCGCATTGCTGTTCACAGGAACTATGTGCAAATCGGCTGCCATGTTTACTACGTTACAACAGTGACTATACTTCAGAAAGTGCCTAATTGGCTTTAAAACAAAAAGGCACTATATAAATGCAAGTCTTTTCTTTTTTATTTCCTTCTTTCACCTCGTGATGGAGAATGCTTTTATCACATAGGGCCAGGTTCCTATAATAGCTCAGCATGTTTAGACAGCGAAAAGTTGAATGAAGGAGAGAGAAAGTGGTGGGGGAAGAAGAGAGTTGGGTTTATCCTGGTTTTCAGATCACAGGCAGTAGGCCTTCAAAGTTTTAGTAGTACTGATGTTGGGATAGCCTTTTTTTCCCTTTTTGGTTTTGTACGACTTTATCTTCGGTCACTTTTTCTTTCAACTCATCTTTAATTTGTCTTGCAGGCAACTCATCAGAATAATCCAATACCCCCACCACCCCAAAGACAGACAAAAAACTTACGTTATTCTTGATTCGTTGAAGCTGTTTCAGTTCTTTTGTCTTTCTATTTAACTCGGATTCAAGATTATGTACTTTGCTCTGAAGTGCACGCTCTCTAGCTACAGCCTGATCCTTCACCTCATCAACCTGTAAATGAAATGGAAACAGGTCAAAAGAATGACAATATGCAATGGGAAAAGCACATGTATAAAAGTATACAGGTCTTTGGAATAATAGTCATGTGAATGGAGACGTGACGAGGGGTAGACTGGAATTGCTATTATCCAAACTTGAATTATTTGTCTTGCTATTTACCCAACAAATTTCTGCAGACACCATCTGTGAGATGTTGCCTCATTGTACAGCTCACAAATGTCACTCTCCACTTGCCTGCCACAATCCACCTCGCCGGAGGAAAATCAGGTGACATTTGTGTTACTTATGCTGTGCTGGTCTTCATCCCTATACTTATAGTACTTAATATATATGCAAAACCATGCCTCCCTGCATTATGGCAGATAATTGATGCTAGAGAAATTCCCAAGCCGGTTTGTGAAGACGACAGAGACTAGGATGCTTTGGTGGAAATTGTTTATTGCTTGCCACAGAGCTTACTTCTGCTCTCCAAACACTACCAGCCACTGCTGGCTGGCTCTTCTTTATATAAAGACACTTGAATACAATTAACTAATAACCTGCCTCTAGATGCAGAAATCAACAAGCGCGTGGGAAAGGCTTCCACTGCTATGTCCAGACTGGCCAAGAGAGTGTGGGAAAATGGCGCACTGACACGGAACACAAAAGTCCGAGTGTATCAAGCCTGTGTCCTCAGTACCTTGCTCTATGGCAGCGAGGCCTGGACAACGTATGTCAGCCAAGAGCGACGTCTCAATTCATTCCATCTTCGCTGCCTCCGGAGAATACTTGGCATCAGGTGGCAGGACCGTATCTCCAACACAGAAGTTCTCGAGGCGGCCAACATCCCCAGCTTATACACACTACTGAGTCAGCGGCGCTTGAGATGGCTTGGCCATGTGAGCTGCATGGAAGATGGCAGGATCCCCAAAGACACATTGTACAGCGAGCTCACCACTGGCATCAGACCCACCGGCTGTCCATGTCTCCGCTTTAAAGACGTCTGCAAACGCGACATGAAGTCCTGTGACATTAATCACAAGTCGTGGGAGTCAGTTGCCAGCGTTCGCCAGAGCTGGCGGGCAGCCATAAAGGCGGGGCTAAAGTGTGGCGAGTTGAAGAGACTTAGCAGTTGGCAGGAAAAAAGACAGAGGTGCAAGGAGAGAGCCAACTGTGTAACAGCCCCGACAAACAAATTTTTCTGCAGCACCTGTGGAAGAGCCTGTCACTCTAGAATTGGCCTTTATAGCCACTCCAGGCGTTGCTCCACACACCACTGACCACCTCCAGGCGCTTATCCATGGTCTATCGAGACAAGGAGGCCAAAGAATTAACACACAACACCTGTTCACCTGATTATCTTGAACAACCAGATATTTATCATCCATTAACAGAACTTCAGACCCTAACAATTGAGATTTCACAATAAGCATCTGATTGATGGGATTTTGGTTTAATAATTTACCCTTTTCTTATCAGAATGGTACAGGTGCTGAAGCAGTGCAAATGTTGCAGTTTGATTGTGTTATTTGCTTTGTTGTATTCTTTGTATCTTTGGTGAAATACTTATAACCTCATCTACAACTATAACCAGGTAAACTGGATAAATGAAAGATGTCCTTCATGCACCAGAGGTTTTCTTGTAAACTTAAGTCTACATGGACTTTAAGTATTTTCTTAAATAAATAGCAGATACAGCACAAAGGGCTGAATTTCGTGAGCCTGCCACCGACCTGCCCACGCAGGCCGCATGTCGCGAAGCATCCGCGATTCGAAACGCGACAGCTCATTTAAATAGCTGAGGTGGGCCCCCCACGCCCCGATGACATGGAGGGGAGTGGGCCGTCCATCCCCGGCAATGGCGTCAGTACCTGTGCACAGCCACTGATGCCATTTTTAAAAGGCTGTTAGCCCTTCTAGCCAATTTAAAGGTAAAGTGAATTAAAATAAATACATTTCTTTTGCCCCTCTCCCACTCCGCCAACGACAATTAAATTATTTGCCCTTCCTTCCCCAAAACACTTACCTTTAACATCTGACCCCCAAAACTGCACAAACTTTCAACTACAACCCTTCCCACCATTCCCTACACCCATGACATTAATTTGACCCCGTCCCCTCCACCTCCCACGCTGATAAATTTTACCTCCTCCCCCTCCCCACCAGTGTGGCATCTCGCTTCCCCAGATGGGGGTCCCAAGGCACAGAAGTGCCAGCACCGGACCGAAGATCACAGCGGGACATCAGCTTCATTAATTAATTCATTTTAATTTATATGAATATTCAAATTGGGGTCCTGTAGCCAAACAGCGGGGGCAGGGGAGGGGGGGCGGGCACTGCCACAAGACCTCGCCGCCACCAGTAATATCGGGCCAGGCCCTCCCGGCATCGGGGGTGTGTGACAGCCCTTTCCCAGAGGCATCTTCAGCCCCGCCCCCCCTCCCCCACCCCGCCCCCAAAAATCCAGAACCTACAGCAGGGGGGAGAACAAAATCCAGCCCACAAGGCTATTTGGCCCATCACCTTTGTGGCAGCTCTTTGTTAGAGCAATCGAAATCTAATCTCTGTTCTCAGCCCTGCATCTTTCTCCACTTCAAATATCTATCTAATTTCCACTTAAAAATGTAATGGTTTCTGCTTTAACCACTCCATATGGCAAGTCTTCTGTGCTCCAACAGCGCTTTATGTAAAAATTTTTTTTTTTTAAACCAGCATTCAATGTCTTGGTAATAACTTTCAATTGATGAACCCTCATCACACACCCCCTGGAGGAAACAGTTGTTTTTTGTTCAGTTTATCAAAACTCTCCACAATTCTATAATCCTCTAAGAAAATTCCCTCTTAGCTTTCAGTGGAAATAGTCCCAGTACCTCAAATATCTCCTCATAACTATTTTAAACAATCTACACTATATGCTCTCTCACTTCAATGTCCTTTCTACAATGGGGCGACCAAAGCTGTAAAACTACTCGAGCTGTGACTCCGTCCGTCCGTCCATCCATCCTTTATTTTTGTAATGCATGCTACTAATAAAACTCAATTTATTGGCTTTATCTACTAGCACATGCAATTTCAGGGAACTTTGAGGGACACCTAGGTCCTTCAGTTCATCCACACCTTTTCAGAGGACGGTGTTGTTTACAGTTGTAGGTTCAAGTCCCACTCCAGAGACCCCAGCACGAAATCCAGACCGACATTAAAGTGAAGTATCGACGAAGTGCTTCACTGTGAGGTTCGTCTTTCAGATGAGACAGGAACCGAGACATCGTCTGCCCTGTCAGGGCACCATCTCCAAGTAGAGCAGCAGAGTTTTCCCCATGTCCTGGCCAATATTCCCTTAAGGAATATGACTTAAAAAAACAGATTACCTCATCATTATCACATTGCTATTCGTAGGACCTTAATGTGCGCAAAATGGTTACAATTCAAAAGTACTTCACTGGCTGTAAAATGCTGTGCAAGTCCTGAGATTGTGAAGGGCGCTAAATAAATTTCTTCCTTGATCTACTAGTGAGAAGGCTGTGTGTTATAACTTACTTGTAATCTTCTTATATCCTTAAAGAATGACTCTACTTTGACTTAAAATCCCATTAGTCCCTTCTATGTACAGGAAAGCCACAGGAAGAGGTTGGCTCCATGTAACAAAGATGTACTGCATTCAGGGAATACTATTGCATTGAGAAGTTTTCCCCTTCTTCAATCTGAAGCCTTCTGCACATACTGATTCATCTCCTTTTTTATGATCTCAATGTTTAGTGAGGAAATACAAATGGAACGTACAATCAATGAAAAAACACTCTGGCAATAGTGGATGCAAAGCTCAATTTTTTTAAATTACTTTAAGAACAAAGAGCTCTGCAGATAGACATTTCTGGTTGGAGTGCACACTTGGATTGATAAGAACACTGATGGGATAAACGAATGATTAATCTGAAGGCATATTGAGAGGAAACCAAGGACTGGGATGCAATACCAGATAGCTTTGCTATCAGAGTACAATATTGTTCTGGACCACAACCTATAGTCAGCCATATGGAAATAACCTGCTAGAAATTTTGTTTCTGTTGGGATCTTTAGTTCACACAAAAACATGGCTTGCTTGACAAACTTGTGCAAAACCAGTCT
The DNA here is from genome assembly GCF_036365525.1 of Heterodontus francisci. Classification (NCBI taxonomy): domain Eukaryota; kingdom Metazoa; phylum Chordata; class Chondrichthyes; order Heterodontiformes; family Heterodontidae; genus Heterodontus; species Heterodontus francisci. The sequence continues at coordinate 17,233,596 of NC_090378.1, forward strand.
GGAGATAACATTCAGGATATTAGGAGTGAATGTGCAGGCTCTAAATGAATCAACTGAGACACCTCCAAATGCATTGTGAAAATTCAGTATTTCACAAAGCCAAAGTAAGCTATAAATCTTATGAACTGGGTGAATTGCCTCACTGAAAACCCCAGCAGTAAAAATCTGATGTTTTAAGCAATTCTCATAGGCACGCAGCATAAGGCAATTCACCATCAATTAAACAGTGCACTAGACCATGCTGTTTCAGATGGATGTTGAACTGATCCAGGTGAAAGATCTTCCCCTAGGAGAAATTGGTAGATATAGCTAACATGGAGATATACTGCATCTTCATGCAAAGGCAAATGTCCAGTTTAATATGACAACCCTGTCATACTGAAGACATGAACAAACATTAGTGTACTTCTATATCAGGCCTTAAGGCGGCAAAGATTATACAGTGTCATTACACTCACAAATATGGATAGCGTTACTGTGATCAGCTTGAAGAAAGGCTTCTTTCTGTGCTATTTCTCACATTTACACCCACACGCTGACTAATACCTTCAATAGTAGGACAGTCATATTGCAGAGAGCTGGATCGGTCAACTTGCCATGGAACACAACACCACAAAATTTGACAGAGCCACAGAAGGAGATATTAGGACAGGTGACCAAAAGCTTGATTAAAAAAAGGTAGATTTTAAAGGTGCATCATGAAGGAGGAGCAAGGGGTAATGAGGTTTGGAGATTTAGGGAGGAAATTACAGAGCTTAGCACCGAGACACCTGAAGGCATGGTCACCAATGGTGGTGTAATAATAAATGGGGATGCGCAAGAGGCCAACATGGGTGGAAGACACAGATTCATAGGCAGAGTGGCTTCCAGTTCAACAAATTGAATCATAATGCCATTGCCTGAATCCAATAAAACAGCAGTAAAAACAACTGGATTTTTCCAATGAGGCTGGAGTGATCAAAAATCTGATTTTCTTGAAAATAGCCAATTTGGGTCATCAGGGAAAACATGAGGCAAAGTCTACTCAGTGTTACACTGTTCAAGTCATACATCTTATTGTTAACAAATGGAAATCTCCAGTTTATCCCACTGTTACGGTCAAGTGGACTACCTTATAGTGGTTTTGACACAAAAACTGGAAGCATGTTGAATACACTTCACTTCTTAGTTTCAAGGCCCTCACAGCTTCCCATGATCCCACAAAACATTGGGTTATGTGGAGCTAACAGTCCTCAAAACCGTCCCTCGTTAATAGCATGGTCCCCCAAGCAGTTCCTTCATATAGACATGGGTGGCACAGTAGCTAGCACCACAGCCTCACAGCTCCAGCGACCCGGGTTCAGTTCTGGGTACTGCCTGTGTGGAGTTTGTAAGTTCTCCCTGTGTCTGCGTGGGTTTCCGCCGGGTGCTCTGGTTTCCTCCCATAGCCAAAGACTTGCAGGTTGATGGGTAAATTGGCCATTGTAAATTGTCCCTAGTGTAGGTAGGTGGTAGGAAATGTGGGATTAATGTCGGATTAGTATAAATGGGTGGTTGTTGGTCGGCACAGACTTGGTCTTGGCCTGTTTCAGTGCTGTATCTCTAAATAAATAAAAAATAAAAATAAATAAAGCCTCAATCATACAAGTATCCTTGAAAAGGTTTGGTTTGCTCCATGCAGCAATAGGCCTGCCAATAGTAAATAACATTCTCTTACTATTTTCTCTGAGCAAGGAAAATTGCAGACCAATGGAAAAATAATTTTCCAGGACAGTAATGAGCTCATACCTTTACATTAACATCGTGTAATGCAGCTTCCAGCTGCCGAGTCAACGCTGCAGATTCCCTTGACCGGTCTTCTAGCTGACATTTGCTGAGCAAAAGAGCCTCTTCTTGTTGTGCCATTATCTCAGTTAGCTCTCGGTTTTGTAAATCAACTTCCTTTAGTTTCCTTAAATTAATCATAATTGAAATCCTTAAGTAGATTCAAGGAGGAAAAGCAGCGACTTCTCACAGAAAGGGATTCTACATGCAGTTAGAAAACATGCACATGCCTATCCAAGGAAAGCTCATTATATATTAATAATCCAATTGAAACAAAATTTATTTAAAAAGTCAGTTTTCTGTCCTGGGTTAGCAGAGTGCCCTTTTATCTCATATACAGGGTTTGAATCCAGCTTAGATTGATGGAATGAAAACCCTCCGCTGACAGTAAAGGACCCAATGCATGTAGTAGCTGAGTCACATAGATAAAAAGGTCCTGGGTTCAATAGCCATTCTGTTTGTGTTAGCTAATCTCGTCTAGGGAAATTGTAAAGATAATACATTTGGTCATATTGATCCAAATGTTAATCCAATTCTTAATAACCACTGGTGCATCAACAAAAATCGGCAACAATTCATCACAAGCCCTCACTCAGTTGGGGTTAATTTAGTAAAATGGATGATTGTTTTACTGAGGGCAAGGTGATGGCATATTATTGGAATTTTATTTATAAAAGACTTTTGTTGCCTAATGTCACTATGATAAGTTTTCAGTTACAGCAAGGATTAGACGTGGACTTTCCTCACAGCTCAGCAGGTTAAGGTGGTGAGAAGCTGAGCCAGTCAAGGTGGTTCTGGGGTTCAAATCTCAAGTCTGTATTGAGTTGGCTGATCTCACCCAGGGAAATTGTAAAGACATTACATTTGGTCAGTTTGGTCCTGGGTTAGGAAAGTAAAAATGAGCCATGGCTTCTCTTTTAATTGCCGTCAGTATTGGAGTGAATCGGTGGAAACAAACAAGGGGCTGAATTTTCCCAGCCTTGTGGTGGCGAGCTTGAGGCGGGGGTCTGGGTAAATTGGGGGGGGGGGGGGAAGGAGGAAGCCACGTCGGCATGGCTCCCCAATGCATTCCTGCTGTTGGGGAGCTTTCTCGGAGATTTGGCTGGGAAGCGGATCAACTGCCCGCTCCAAGGAGGCAGTCAGCAAATTTATGTTGGAGGCACCTAAAAGAGGCAACTTTGCAGCCTTGCTGCCTTTTTGACAATGCAGAGCAGCCCCCAGCCTCGCGAAGAGGCTGCCAGCACATGGAAACGGCCTCCCTGCAGCAGGTCAGGAGGCCACCGAAGCTGGAGGATTCATGCCTCAGAAAGGGGGCTGAATTAGTGAAAGGGGATAATCACCGGTCCAGCAGACGGGTTTTCCCTCCAGCCCAATTCACCCATCGGTCTCGATGCCGGTTATTTGATGATCAAGCGCAGACCAACAAAGGGATCTTCCATGTTGAGGTGCCCTCGGGATCCCAGACCTCCCTTAGCAACACCCACCTCTCCCTCTGATTGGACCAGCAGCATTGGGAGATACCTGCCGTCCTTAATAAGATGGTGAGCTCCGAGGCGACCAATTAGGAGGCAGCCTCTGGGAAGACTGCCCCTATGGTCTTGCTGCTGGCAAGGTGGGCTTGGGACCTCCCACCTGGTCCCAACACTAGGGCCACGAAGCAAAATCCAGCCCAAGGAGTCAATATCTTCAGGAGTTGAAAGCGGAGGGGGGGGGGAAAAAAAAAAAGGCTGAAAGCTCCTAGTGTGCTTTATTTAGCCATATCTTAAATCTAGATTCAGAAATACATTTGTAAATAAAATACACATTAATGCACATCAGAAAGAGGCAAGATAGTGAAATAAGACCATTTAAATTCAACCTAATAGCCCTTGGTGTGATTTGGCAATGTAATAATTAAGGCAATTGCTTTAGAGTTATGGGTCTGTATTTGCAGGCGAACACAATGCAAAATGAGGTCTCTAATTGATGGCACCTAATGGAGCGCCCAATATTTCTCTTCATCCACTTCCTCTCAGCTGATTTAGATAGACAACTATAGAGATGCTGGCGGCAGCTGTTTTGTCAAACCTCCAACAGAAGGTGAATTTGAGACGCGATGAACTAAAAAAAGGATTAAGAAATTCTGAAGATCCATTTACACGGCAGTCCGAAATTAATAGTTGCAGTTCAGGGTCCAGTCAGAATCATTTATACATCATCTAGTTCCTGCTTGTCTGGAACTGTAACAGTCATGCCCAAGAGAGAGCTGTGTGCATGCCTGGATATTGATATGAGAGCAGGCCTCTCCCAACAGTTAAAAATGTGCATGCTTAGATGGTGGGGAGAAGACAATTCCCACATTTAAAATGGCATTATATGGGCTTTATTCAGTGCTCAAGATCAAACAGTGTCCCTGAGCACTTTGTAAACCAGATTTCATAGCGTACTGGATTTACACTGCATGCGGTGTTAAACCAAATAGTCAGATTATCCTTTCCAGGAGAGTACATTGAATTATACAATCTTACAGCACAGAAGGAGGCCATTTGGCCAGTCAGGTCAGTGCTGGCTCTCTGAAAGATTAGTTGCGCTAAGTCCCACATCCCCATTTTTTGTCCATAGGTTTCTCATCCATAATTACCTGCACAACTCCCTTTTAAAATGGTTTATGGAATCAGCTTTCTTCATCTTTTCAGATAGAGAGTGTTCTCGATCCTGATAACTAAGTGAAAACATTTCTCCTCATCTGTCTTCTGGATCTTTTGTATGCATGACCTTTAGTTATTGACCCCCTCACTGGAGGGAATATTTTTCTCTATTTACTCTAGCAAAACCCCTCATCCTCTTGAAAACCTCTATTATGTCAACCTTTAACCTTCTCTGTTCCAAAGAGAACAGTCCAATCTCTCCTCATATCTAAAGTCCCCTATCCTTGGTAACTTCCTGGTAAACCTCTGTACTCTATCTAAAGTCTTTCCTGAAGTGTGGTGCCCAGAATTGTCCAAAATATTCCAGCTGAGGCCTAACCAGTGATTTATTAATTTCTAGCATGATCTCTTTGGTTTGATATGCCATTCCGCTGTTTATAAACCCAAGTAACTCATGTATTTTTTAAAAAACCATCTTACCAACTTGCCCTGCCATCTTTCACGATTTGTGTACATGGACAAAGACTCTCTGCTCAACTATACTCGACAAAATTGTGCCTGTTATAGTCTTTCCACATTAGCCCTTCCAAACTGCATCACTTCATACTACTCCGCATTGAGCTCCATGCGCCACGCTTTTCCCTATTTCACCAACCTGAAGCTAAAAACTATCCTCAACATGATCTACTGCTTTGCCAAATTTTATATCATCTGCAAACTCTATGGCCAGAATTCTACATTCAGACAGTGGTTCCGTCCACTGGCTCTAAACATTGTGGGAGAGCCCGCCTCTGTCGGGCCTGGAAGCCACAAAGCTATTTGCGTGGTCCAGGCCCTTAATTGGCTTCGATCGGGAAGCTGACCACCCACCCCCCCCGCACCCCCGAGGCGGGAAGTCCCATTTCCAAGAGCTGCCGGCCAATCAGAGGGCCAGTAGCTCTTCAGTCTCAGAAGCGGTGGCCACTGCTGGGACTGCAGCCAGCAACAGGAGGCACGATGGACGCCGGCCTCAGAACAGTTAAATGGGAATCAGTTAGCTGGGCCCTGGCGAGGAGGGTGGATGTTAGACTGTGGTGGGGTTGAGGGCAGTTTTATCAGGGGCGTCCCGTGCTGCTCAGGGGGGCCTCCGCGGGGCACAGACTTCCCGTTCAGGAGGGCCTCCCTCCAGCCCGCAAGGAGGCCGCCAGATATTACCGAAGTAATGCACCAGCGGCAGTGGGAGGAAGCCCTTAAGTAGCAATTATTTGGTCACTCAAGGGTCTTAATTGGCCTGGGGCCAGTGGGCAATTTGCCACTTCCCCCGCTGCTGGCAAAATAGCAGTGGAGCGGGTTGGCGACGGGATCGGTGCCCCCACCGCCCACTCGATATTATGCCGAACCCCCCCCCCCTCCGCCGCCTCCCAGATTGAACTTTCAATCTGCTTCACTCCAGAGTTACATGAAGGTACTTACACTGCCAGAGTACTGTTGCTATAAAGCTAGAATTTATTTCCACCAACACCAAGCTGGTACTGTAAAAAACAACTGGTAGGTGACGAGCTAACACAGCAAACAAAATTAAATGAAATGGGATTAAAAATTATTACCGAGAAAGAACTTCTAACATCATCTGTAATTTGTGTTTCTCTTCACTCAAAGCCTCCACCTTTTCCCAACAGGATTTCAGTTGAAAGTTCTGGTCATTAGTCTGGAATATTAATAGAATTATAGCATTTCTTCAAGACAATTCATTTTGTTGAAAGGCACAAACTATTGCCAACACTTAACAAACAGAGAGGGTCTACAGGAAAGTAGATAACATTCATAAGCAAAGCCCGAGGACATATACAGCAAAAATGATTATAACTAGAAAGCTGTGCATTATACCCATCACACAAGGGAAACAGCAGTACAATGTGAAAGGAGTTAAAAGAGTCTGTGCACTTTGAAAATCTGAGGACTATGAGAAATCCATACACAATGATTACAATACAGAGCGATATGGAAAAGTGCCATGTCCATACTCCCATATACAAGTCTGGGCACGGGAAACATCGGGGTGCACACAACGGATTACAACGTGCTAATACCCATCTCCTTAATACTTCATCTCCAGTTCAATCAGTGTTTTTGACAGATCAAAGAATCTTCTCTTGCAACACAGGAGTTTTTCCTCATATTTCTGCAGCCTCTGTTTAGCCACTTTCAGTGGATCAGCAAAGGCTCCCAATTCCTTTAAGCACAGTTCCACATGATCTTTCATCTGCACAGTGATAGTAACAGTGGTGGTGGTGGTTGGGGGGGGGGGGGGGAAATTGAGGGAGTGAGTAGCTGGCAAAAGGTAGAAGGTAGATGAAAAATAACTAATTAAACTAGTGAAGCTCTGTTGGTGACTCTAATTGGATCACCGATATGCAATATTTCATATGGATACTGCTACAATATTAGTCCCCACTGGAGAAGACATTAGTAAATGCCAATGGCAGATCTTAAGAAAAAAAGTAATTTCCTGTTGCTTTCTGCTGATCTTGATTAGGTGGCTCCCAAGGGGAGGAGTCAAGATTCACGAGGCGCTTCCAGTCTACAGCATACGAACATATGAATTAGGAGGAGTAGGCTACTCGGGCCCTCGAACCTGCTCCGCCATTCAATAAGATTATGGCTGATCGGATTGTAACCTCACGTCCCCATTCCCACCTACTCCCGATAACATTTTACCCCCTTGCTTATCAAGAATCTATCTACCTCTGCCGTAACAATATTCAAAGTCTCTGCTTCCATCGCCTTTTGAGGAAGAGTTCCAAAGACTCATGGCCCTCAGAAAAAAACATTTCTCCTCATCCCTGTCCTAAATGGGCGACACCTTATTTTTAAAACAGTGACTCCCTCGTTCTGGATTCTCCCACAAGGGGAAACGTCCTTTCTGCATTCACCCTGTCAAGACCCCTCAGGATCTTGTGTTTTAATCAAGTCACCGCTTACTCTTCTGAACTCCAGCGGATACAAGCCTAGCCTGTCCAACCTTTCCTCATAAGACAACCTGCCCGTTCCAGTTATTAGTCGAGTAAACTTTCTCTGAACTGCTTTCAATGCTTTAGAAGACCAATAAATCATTCCCTCATGCAGAATTCTGAATCTTGGAATTCCCTAGCCCAGAGAGCTGTGGATGCTCTGCCAGTATAATCAAGATGGAAATGATACATTTTTTGGGACTAAGGGAATCAAAGGGCATGGGGTTAGGGCGGGAAAATGCAGTTGGCATAGATGTTCAGCCATGACGTTACTGAATGGCAGAGCAGCCTCGTTGGGCAGTATTGTCTACACCTTCTCCTATTTCTTATATTATGTCTCTAGTAGAGGGACAGTAATTTTGTTTAAAAATAACTATTAAACAACCTTACAACAAAATTGATAACTAGCCTTTAATTGATGCCAGGATGTGCCTAATCTGAGCACCTCCCCATAGAGAGTAGTTAAAGATCAGATGTATCTCAGAATATCACATTAAAAAGGGAAAGGCTAGCTTTTACACATAGATTAGATACTTGCCTCAAGGCAATCCCTTTAGTAAAGGGTTATCAAGACAAAGAACTTGCTCTTTATTCAATGCAACACACATTAAATAACACCACTGTTGTTATAAAACAGTGAATCCTTTGCATTATTGTGAGCAATAACTAATTGAATCAAAGAATCATTGTTAACATTTTTGAAAATCAAAAACATGAAATGTTCAAATATAAATTTGTTTTTAAAACTTGGTGTACAGGAACCCAACACCATTACTTTACTGACATTGCAACACTTAAGTTCAAAGAAAATAAAATACGGGTTTCTGCACAAATCAACAAAGAGCTATCAATTAGCCACACTCTCCTGCTCTTTCCCCATAGCCATGCAAATTTTTTTTTTTTTTTTTTTAAAAAGGAGAGATCTAATTCCATTTTAAAAGTAGCTATTGGATCTGCTTCCCTTTCAGGGAAAATTTATACAAGTTTTTTTTGGTCATTTACTGATCCACTATACTGCTTTTGGTCTCCTTACCTGAGGATATTCTTGCCATGGAGGGAGCGCAAAGATGATTTACTAGGCTGATTCCCAGGATGGCAGGATTGACATATGAGAAGAGATTAGGTCAACTAGGCCTATATTCACTAGAATTTAGAAGAATGAGAGGGGATCTCATAGAAACCTATAAAATTCTAACAGGACTAGACAGGCTAGATGCAGGGAGGATGTTCCTGATGGCTGGGGAGACCAGAATCAGGGGTCAGTCTCAGGATATGGGGTATGCCATTTAGGACAGAGATGAGGAGAAATTTCTTCACTCAGAGGGTGGAGAACCTGTGGAATTCTCTACTGCAGAAGGCAGTGGAGGCAAAGTCATTAAATATATTCAAGAAGGAGATAGATATTAATGCCAAAGGGATTAAGGGATATGGGGAGAAAGCGGGAACAGGGTACTGAATTAGATGATCAGCCAGGATCTTGTCTGAATGGCAGAGCAGACCCGAAGAGCCGAATGGCCTACTCCTGCTCCTATTTTCTATGCCTAGTGAAGTGTTACATTAAATCACTTCAAGGAACATTCTTGAGAAGGCTCTTGCCTGACTATTATAGTCCACCAGATTATAAGGGAAGGCTCATCAATACAAATGTCTTCCTTATTAAATTAAAAATCTCAGAAATTACAGTTGATGAATATACCTCCTCTGTTTCTGCATCTCTGAGATTTCTTATCTGGCTATTTTCTTCTGCAGTCTTTCCAAGATTAGCCTTCAGCTCATCAGCTGCTGTCTGTAATAACTGGACCTATTGTTAGGAGCAACAAATTTAATTGTAAAAGTATGTAAGCACTGAGTGACAAAGCAACTTCTAAACAATATACTTTTTATCTTCCTGCTCTTGGAGTAATAACTCTGCTTGTTTCAAACAAAAACAAGAAATGCCGGAAATACTCAGCAGGTACGGCAGCATCTGTGGAGAGAGAAGCAGAGTTAACATTTCAGGTCAGTGAGCCTGCATCAGACTCTTTCTGAAGAAGGGTCACTGACCTGAAATGTTAACTCTGCTTCTCTCTCCACTGATGCTGCCGTACCTGCTGAGTATTTCCAGCATTTCTTGTTTTTGTTTCAGATTTCCAGCATCTGCAGTATTTTGCTTTTATTTAACTGCTTGTTTACCAGAGTAAGAGCAATTTTGAGAAAATGAGGACACAATTTATATCCTGTCACATGCTGACCTAAGTAATCGTAAGTAACAAAATAGTATATTTCCCCCATTCCTAACATTAAACAGAAGCAGCATAAAGCAGGGTTTCCCATTTAAATGTACAAACACAAGTGCAAAGTGTTTCCCACTCAAATCTTTCTCCTCACTATAACTAGCTACAAACTACTTCATCGTGATACAAATGTAATGGCACCATTTAATCATTCTCGTCCATCATTTGACTTTTTTCTTTAACGGACTACAGCCAAACTTTAGCATAAAAGAAACCACTCCCATTTTTCTTGAAAAAAAGCGCACGTTTGCGGTCATACAGTGGCATCATATTTAACACATCCATTATCAAAGCCAATTGTCCTATGTAATATGAAGCTATCTCCACAAAGCCTCAAAAGACAGTTCTTTTGGAGAAGAATGAGATTTTCATTCTGGATCCTACCCAACATAATTATCTTTGAGTGCAACTGACCAATCAAAGCAATCCATTTGGATTTGATGCAATGCAATATAGACTCGCATCTACAATGAATATCAAAATTCATGTCTTTGGAAACCACTTCTTCCCTCCTCTTCTGAAGGTGGTGACTGATGCTGAGCCATTATTGTGACCTTAACATTGTTAATAGATCAAAAAGGTCACCCCTTATCCTAACAGGCAAGCAAGAAAAAGGTAACTTTCAATTCAATAAAATCAAAACACTGCAGATTCAGGAAACCTGAAATAAAAACAAAAAGTGCTGGAAATACTCAGCAGGTCAGGCAGCATCTGTGAAGAGAGAAGCATACTTTCAATTCAGTCGATTATGCCTGGATCCTAATCAAGTCCTAAAGTTGCACAACACATTGCTTTATAAAAGTGTTATCTGCTGAGGGTTCAGGAATTGTAAAATCAGTGCATAACTTCCAACTTAGATTATTAACTGTCTAACACAATACTATCAGCTTAGTAAATTTTCATTACCCGAGTTTCATATTGTGCAACAATTTCCTTCCGTTGTTTAACTTTGGCTT